>NW_018744127.1:0-92666 GCF_001683475.1 Chenopodium quinoa | reverse complement strand
ATTCAAATAATGCTTTTTAAATCAAATGAAAGTCAAATGCATTATTCAAAGCTAATTGAAAATAATGAAAGTCAAACACATTCAAACAAAGCTTTTTGAATCAAATGAAATTAAAATGCATTCTTAAAAGCTAATTAGATCGAATGAAAACAACACATTCAAACAAAGCTTTTTGAGTCAAATGAAAGTAAAATGCATTCTTCAAACCTAATTTAATCAAATGAAAGTCAATCACATTCAAACAAAACTTTTCTAATCAAATGAAAGTCAAATGCATTCTTCAAAGCTAATTGAAACAAATGAAAGTCAAACACATTCAAACAAAGCTTAATGAATCAAATGAAAGTCAAATGCATTCTTCAAAGCTAATTGATCAAATGAAAGTCAAACACATTCAAACAAAGCTTTTTGAATCAAACGAAAGTCAATGCATAATTCAAAGGTAATTGAATCAAATGAAAGTCAAACACATTCAAACGAAACTTTTCGAATCAAATGAAAGTCAAATGCATTCTTAAAAGCTAATTGAATAGAATGAAAGTCAAACACATTCAAACAAAGCTTTTTGAGTCAAATGAAAGTAAAATGCATTCTTCAAACCTAATTTAATCAAATGAAAGTCAATCACATTCAAACAAAACTTTTCTAATCAAATGAAAGTCAAATGCATTCTTCAAAGCTAATTGAAACAAATGAAAGTCAAACACATTCAAACAAAGCTTTTGAATCAAATGAAAGTCAAATGCATACTTCAAAGGTAATTGATCCAAATGAAAGTCAAATACATTCAAATAATGCTTTTTAAATCAAATGAAAGTCAAATGCATTATTCAAAGCTAATTGAATATAATGAAAGTCAAACACATTCAAACAAAGCTTTTTGAATCAAATGAAATTAAAATGCATTCTTAAAAGCTAATTAGATCGAATGAAAATCAAACACATTCAAACAAAGCTTTTTGAGTCAAATGAAAGTAAAATGCATTCTTCAAACCTAATTTAATCAAATGAAAGTCAATCACATTCAAACAAAACTTTTCTAATCAAATGAAAGTCAAATGCATTCTTCAAAGCTAATTGAAACAAATGAAAGTCAAACACATTCAAACAAAGCTTTTTGAATCAAATGAAAGTCAAATGCATACTTCAAAGGTAATTGATCCAAATGAAAGTCAAATACATTCAAATAATGCTTTTTAAATCAAATGAAAGTCAAATGCATTATTCAAAGCTAATTGAATATAATGAAAGTCAAACACATTCAAACAAAGCTTTTTGAATCAAATGAAATTAAAATGCATTCTTAAAAGCTAATTAGATCGAATGAAAATCAAACACATTCAAACAAAGCTTTTTGAGTCAAATGAAAGTAAAATGCATTCTTCAAACCTAATTTAATCAAATGAAAGTCAATCACATTCAAACAAAACTTTTCTAATCAAATGAAAGTCAAATGCATTCTTCAAAGCTAATTGAAACAAATGAAAGTCAAATACATTCAAACAATGCTTTTTAAATCAAATGAAAGTCAAATGCATTATTCAAAGCTAATTGAATATAATGAAAGTCAAACACATTCAAACAAGCTTTTAATCAAATGAACAAAGCTCAAAATCAATTTCAAACAAAGCTGCAAATGAAAGTAAAATGCATTCTTCAAACCTAATTTAATCAAAATGAAAGTCAATCACATTCAAACAAAACTTTTCTAATCAAATGAAAGTCAAATGCATTCTTCAAAGCTAATTGAAACAAATGAAAGTCAAACACATTCAAACAAAGCTTTTTGAATCAAATGAAAGTCAAATGCATACTTCAAAGGTAATTGACCAAATGAAAGTCAAATACATTCAAATAAGCTTTTTAAATCAAATGAAAGTCAAATGCATTATTCAAAGCTAATTGAATATAATGAAAGTCAAACACATTCAAACAAAGCTTTTTGAATCAAATGAAATTAAAATGCATTCTTAAAAGCTAATTAGATCGAATGAAAATCAAACACATTCAAACAAAGCTTTTTGAGTCAAATGAAAGTAAAATGCATTCTTCAAACCTAATTTAATCAAATGAAAGTCAATCACATTCAAACAAAACTTTTCTAATCAAATGAAAGTCAAATGCATTCTTCAAAGCTAATTGAAACAAATGAAAGTCAAACACATTCAAACAAAGCTTTTTGAATCAAATGAAAGTCAAATGCATACTTCAAAGGTAATTGATCCAAATGAAAGTCAAATACATTCAAACAATGCTTTTTAAATCAAATGAAAGTCAAATGCATTATTCAAAGCTAATTGAATATAATGAAAGTCAAAACACATTCAAACAAAGCTTTTTGAATCAAATGAAATTAAAATGCATTCTTAAAAGCTAATTAGATCAAATGAAAATCAAACACATTCAAACAAAGCTTTTTGAGTCAAATGAAAGTAAAATGCATTCTTCAAACCTAATTTAATCAAATGAAAGTCAATCACATTCAAACAAAACTTTTCTAATCAAATGAAAGTCAAATGCATTCTTCAAAGCTAATTGAAACAAATGAAAGTCAAATACATTCAAACAATGCTTTTTAAATCAAATGAAAGTCAAATGCATTATTCAAAGCTAATTGAATATAATGAAAGTCAAACACATTCAAACAAAGCTTTTTGAATCAAATGAAATTAAAATGCATTCCTTAAAGCTAATTGAATAAAATGAAAGTCATACAAATTCAAACAAAGTTTTTTGAACCAAATGAAAGTCAAATGCATTCTTCAAAGCTAATTGATCCATATGAAAGTCAAACAAATTCAAACAAAGCTTTTTGAATCAAATGAAAGTCAAATGCATTCTTCAAAGCTAATTGAATAGAATGAAAGTCAAACACATTCAAACAAAGCTTAGTGAATCAAATGAAAGTCAAATGCATTCTTCAAAGCTAATTGATCCAAATGAAAGTCAAACACATTCAAATAAAGCTTTATGAATCAAATGAAAGTCAATGCATAATTCAAAGGTAATTGAATCAAATGAAAGTCAAACACATTCAAACAAAACTTTTCGAATCAAATGAATGTCAAATGCATTCTTAAAAAGCTAATTGAATCGAATGAAAGTCAAACACATTCAAACAAAGCTTTTTGAATCAATTGAAATTTAAATGCATTTTTCAAAGCTAATTGAATCAAATGAAAGTCAAACACATTCACACAAAGCTTTTTGAACCAAATGAAAGTCAAATGCATTCTTCAAAGCTAATTGAAACTAATGAAAGTCAAATATATTCATACAAACCTTTTTGAATCAAATGAAAGTCAAATGCAGTCTTAAAAGCTAATTGAATCGAATGAAAGTCAAACACATTCAAACAAAGCTTAATGAATCAAATGAAAGTCAATTGCATTCTTCAAAGCTAATTGAATATAATGAAAGTCAAACACATTCAAAAAAAGCATTTTGAATCAAATGAAATTAAAATGCATTCTTTAAAGCTAATTGAATAAAATGAAAGTCATACAAATTCAAACAAAGTTTTTTGAACCAAATGAAAGTCAAATGCATTCTTCAAAGCTAATCGAAAATAATGAAAGTCAAACACATTCAAACAAACCTTCTTGAATCAAATGAAAGTCAAATGCATTCTTAAAAGCTAATTAAATCGAATGAAAGTCAAACACATTCAAACAAAGCTTAATGAAGCAAATAAAAGTCGAATGCATTCTTCAAAGCTAATTGATCCAAATGAAAGTCAAACAAATTCAAACAAAGCTTTTTGAGTCAAATGAAAGTCAAATGCATTATTCAAAGCTAATTGAATAGAATGAAAGTCAAACACATTCAAACAAAGCTTAATGAATCAAATGAAAGTCAAATGCATTCTTCAAAGCTAATTGATCCAAATGAAAGTCAAACACATTCAAACAAAGCTTTTTGAATCAAATGAAAGTCAATGCATAATTCAAAGGTAATTGAATCAAATGAAAGTCAAACACATTCAAACGAAACTTTTCGAATCAAATGAAAGTCAATTGCATTCTTAAAAGCTAATTGAATCGAATGAAAGTCAAACACATTCAAACAAAGCTTTTTGAATCAATTGAAATTTAAATGCCTTTTTCAAAGCTAATTGAATCAAATGAAAGTCAAACACATACACACAAAGCTTTTTGAACCAAATGAAAGTCAAATGCATTCTTCAAAGCTAATTGAAACTAATGAAAGTCAAATACATTCATACAAACCTTTTTGAATCAAATGAAAGTCAAATGCAGTCTTAAAAGCTAATTGAATCGAATGAAAGTCAAACACGTACAAACGAAGCTTTTTGAATCAAATGAAATTCAAATGAATTCTTCAAAGCTAATTGAAACAAATGAAAGTCAAACACATTCAAACAAAGATTTTTGAACCAAATTAAAGTCAAATGTATTCTTGAAAGCTAATTGAATAGAACGAAAGTCAAACACATTCAAACAAAGCTTTTTGAGTCAAATGAAAGTAAAATGCATTCTTCAAACCTAATTTAATCAAATGAAAGTCAATCACATTCAAACAAAACTTTTCTAATCAAATGAAAGTCAAATGCATTCTTCAAAGCTAATTGAAACAAATGAAAGTCAAACACATTCAAACAAAGCTTTTTGAATCAAATGAAAGTCAAATGCATACTTCAAAGGTAATTGATCCAAATGAAAGTCAAATACATTCAAACAATGCTTTTTAAATCAAATGAAAGTCAAATGCATTATTCAAAGCTAATTGAATATAATGAAAGTCAAACACATTCAAACAAAGCTTTTTGAATCAAATGAAATTAAAATGCATTCTTTAAAGCTAATTGAATAAAATGAAAGTCATACAAATTCAAACAAAATTTTTTGAACCAAATGAAAGTCAAATGCATTCTTCAAAGCTAATCGAAAATAATGAAAGTCAAACACATTCAAACAAACCTTCTTGAATCAAATGAAAGTCAAATGCATTCTTAAAAGCTAATTAAATTGAATGAAAGTGAAACACATTCAAACAAAGCTTAATGAAGCAAATAAAAGTCAAATGCATTCTTCAAAGCTAATTGATCCAAATGAAAGTCAAACAAATTCAAACAAAGCTTTTTGAATCAAATGTAAGACAAATGCATTCTTCAAAGCTAATTGAATAGAATGAAAGTCAAACACATTCAAACAAAGCTTAATGAATCAAATGAAAGTCAAATGCATTCTTCAAAGCTAATTGATCCAAATGAAAGTCAAACACATTCAAACAAAGCTTTTTGAATCAAATGAAAGTCAATGCATAATTCAAAGGTAATTGAATCAAATGAAAGTCAAACACATTCAAACGAAACTTTTCGAATCAAATGAAAGTCAAATGCATTCTTAAAAGCTAATTGAATCGAATGAAAGTCAAACACATTCAAACAAAGCTTTTTGAATCAATTGAAATTTAAATGCATTTTTCAAAGCTAATTGAATCAAATGAAAGTCAAACACATTCACACAAAGCTTTTTAAACCAAATGAAAGTCAAATGCATTCTTCAAAGCTAATTGAAACTAATGAAAGTCAAACACATTCAAAAAAACCTTTTTGAAATAAATGAAAGTCAAATGCATTCTTAAAAGCTAATTAGATCGAATGAAAATCCAACACATTCAAACAAAGCTTTTTGAGTCAAATGAAAGTAAAATGCATTCTTCAAACCTAATTTAATCAAATGAAAGTCAATCACATTCAAACAAAACTTTTCTAATCAAATGAAAGTCAAATGCATTCTTCAAAGCTAATTGAAACAAATGAAAGTCAAACACATTCAAACAAAGCTTTTTGAATCAAATGAAAGTCAAATGCATACTTCAAAGGTAATTGATCCAAATGAAAGTCAAATACATTCAAACAATGCTTTTTAAATCAAATGAAAGTCAAATGCATTATTCAAAGCTAATTGAATATAATGAAAGTCAAACACATTCAAACAAAGCTTTTTGAATCAAATGAAATTAAAATGCATTCTTTAAAGCTAATTGAATAAAATGAAAGTCATACAAATTCAAACAAAATTTTTTGAACCAAATGAAAGTCAAATGCATTCTTCAAAGCTAATCGAAAATAATGAAAGTCAAACACATTCAAACAAACCTTCTTGAATCAAATGAAAGTCAAATGCATTCTTAAAAGCTAATTAAATCGAATGAAAGTCAAACACATTCAAACAAAGCTTAATGAAGCAAATAAAAGTCAAATGCATTCTTCAAAGCTAATTGATCCAAATGAAAGTCAAACAAATTCAAACAAAGCTTTTTGAATCAAATGTAAGTCAAGTGCATTCTTCAAAGCTAATTGAATAGAATGAAAGTCAAACACATTCAAACAAAGCTTAATGAATCAAATGAAAGTCAAATGCATTCTTCAAAGCTAATTGACCCAAATGAAAGTCAAACACATTCAAACAAAGCTTTTTGAATCAAATGAAAGTCAATGCATAATTCAAAGGTAATTGAATCAAATGAAAGTCAAACACATTCAAACGAAACTTTTCGAATCAAATGAAAGTCAAATGCATTCTTAAAAGCTAATTGAATAGAATGAAAGTCAAACACATTCAAACAAAGCTTTTTGAATCAATTGAAATTTAAATGCATTTTTCAAAGCTAATTGAATCAAATGAAAGTCAAACACATTCACACAAAGCTTTTTAAACCAAATGAAAGTCAAATGCATTCTTCAAAGCCAATTGAAACTAATGAAAGTCTAACACATTCAAACAAACCTTTTTGAAATAAATGAAAGTCAAATGCATTCTTAAAAGCTAATTTAATCAAATGAAAGTCAATCACATTCAAACAAAACTTTTCTAATCAAATGAAAGTCAAATGCATTCTTCAAAGCTAATTGAAACAAATGAAAGTCAAACACATTCAAACAAAGCTTTTTGAATCAAATGAAAGTCAAATACATTCAAACAATGCTTTATAAATCAAATGAAAGTCAAATGCATTATTCAAAGCTAATTGAATATAATGAAAGTCAAACACATTCAAACAAAGCTTTTTGAATCAAATGAAATTAAAATGCATTCTTTAAAGCTAATTGAATAAAATGAAAGTCATACAAATTCAAACAAAGTTTTTTGAACCAAATGAAAGTCAAATGCATTCTTCAAAGCTAATCGAAAATAATGAAAGTCAAACACATTCAAACAAACCTTCTTGAATCAAATTAAAGTCAAATGCATTCTTAAAAGCTAATTAAATCGAATGAAAGTCAAACACATTCAAACAAAGCTTAATGAAGCAAATAAAAGTCAAATGCATTCTTCAAAGCTAATTGATCCAAATGAAAGTCAAACAAATTCAAAACAAAGCTTTTTGAATCAAATGAAAGTCAAATGCATTCTTCAAAGCTAATTGAATCGAATGAAAGTCAAACACATTCAAACAAAGCTTAATGAATCAAATGAAAGTCAAATGCATTCTTCAAAGCTAATTGATCCAAATGAAAGTCAAACACATTCAAACAATGCTTTTTGAATCAAATGAAAGTCAATGCATAATTCAAAGGTAATTGAATCAAATGAAAGTCAAACACATTCAAACGAAACTTTTCAAATCAAATGAAAGTCAAATGCATTCTTAAAAGCTAATTGATCCAAATGAAAGTCAAATACATTCAAACAAAGCTTTTTAAATCAAATGAAAGTCAAATGCAATCTTCAAAGCTAATTGAATATAATGAAAGTCAAACACATTCAAACAAAGCTTTTAGAATCAAATGAAATTAAAATGCATTCTTTAAAGCTAATTGAATAAAATGAAAGTCATACAAATTCAAACAAAGTTTTTTGAACCAAATGAAAGTCAAATGCATTCTTCAAAGCTAATCGAAAATAATGAAAGTCAAACACATTCAAACAAACCTTCTTGTATCAAATGAAAGTCAAATGCATTCTTAAAAGCTAATTAAATCGAATGAAAGTCAAACACATTCAAACAAAGCTTAATGAAGCAAATAAAAGTCAAATGCATTCTTCAAAGCTAATTGATCCAAATGAAAGTCAAACAAATTCAAACAAAGCTTTTTGAATCAAATGTAAGTCAAATGCATTCTTCAAAGCTAATTGAATAGAATGAAAGTCAAACACATTCAAACAAAGCTTAATGAATCAAATGAAAGTCAAATGCATTCTTCAAAGCTAATTGATCCAAATGAAAGTCAAACACATTCAAACAAAGCTTTTTGAATCAAACGAAAGTCAATGCATAATTCAAAGGTAATTGAATCAAATGAAAGTCAAACACATTCAAACGAAACTTTTCGAATCAAATGAAAGTCAAATGCATTCTTAAAAGCTAATTGAATAGAATGAAAGTCAAACACATTCAAACAAAGCTTTTTGAGTCAAATGAAAGTAAAATGCATTCTTCAAACCTAATTTAATCAAATGAAAGTCAATCACATTCAAACAAAACTTTTCTAATCAAATGAAAGTCAAATGCATTCTTCAAAGCTAATTGAAACAAATGAAAGTCAAACACATTCAAACAAAGCTTTTTGAATCAAATGAAAGTCAAATGCATACTTCAAAGGTAATTGATCCAAATGAAAGTCAAATACATTCAAATAATGCTTTTTAAATCAAATGAAAGTCAAATGCATTATTCAAAGCTAATTGAATATAATGAAAGTCAAACACATTCAAACAAAGCTTTTTGAATCAAATGAAATTAAAATGCATTCTTAAAAGCTAATTAGATCGAATGAAAATCAAACACATTCAAACAAAGCTTTTTGAGTCAAATGAAAGTAAAATGCATTCTTCAAACCTAATTTAATCAAATGAAAGTCAATCACATTCAAACAAAACTTTTCTAATCAAATGAAAGTCAAATGCATTCTTCAAAGCTAATTGAAACAAATGAAAGTCAAACACATTCAAACAAAGCTTTTTGAATCAAATGAAAGTCAAATGCATACTTCAAAGGTAATTGATCCAAATGAAAGTCAAATACATTCAAATAATGCTTTTTAAATCAAATGAAAGTCAAATGCATTATTCAAAGCTAATTGAATATAATGAAAGTCAAACACATTCAAACAAAGCTTTTTGAATCAAATGAAATTAAAATGCATTCTTAAAAGCTAATTAGATCGAATGAAAATCAAACACATTCAAACAAAGCTTTTTGAGTCAAATGAAAGTAAAATGCATTCTTCAAACCTAATTTAATCAAATGAAAGTCAATCACATTCAAACAAAACTTTTCTAATCAAATGAAAGTCAAATGCATTCTTCAAGGCTAATTGAAACAAATGAAAGTCAAACACATTCAAACAAAGCTTTTTGAATCAAATGAAAGTCAAATGCATACTTCAAAGGTAATTGATCCAAATGAAAGTCAAATACATTCAAACAATGCTTTTTAAATCAAATGAAAGTCAAATGCATTATTCAAAGCTAATTGAATATAATGAAAGTCAAACACATTCAAACAAAGCTTTTTGAATCAAATGAAATTAAAATGCATTCTTAAAAGCTAATTAGATCAAATGAAAATCAAACACATTCAAACAAAGCTTTTTGAGTCAAATGAAAGTAAAATGCATTCTTCAAACCTAATTTAATCAAATGAAAGTCAATCACATTCAAACAAAACTTTTCTAATCAAATGAAAGTCAAATGCATTCTTCAAAGCTAATTGAAACAAATGAAAGTCAAATACATTCAAACAATGCTTTTTAAATCAAATGAAAGTCAAATGCATTATTCAAAGCTAATTGAATATAATGAAAGTCAAACACATTCAAACAAAGCTTTTTGAATCAAATGAAATTAAAATGCATTCTTTAAAGCTAATTGAATAAAATGAAAGTCATACAAATTCAAACAAAGTTTTTTGAACCAAATGAAAGTCAAATGCATTCTTCAAAGCTAATTGATCCATATGAAAGTCAAACAAATTCAAACAAAGCTTTTTGAATCAAATGAAAGTCAAATGCATTCTTCAAAGCTAATTGAATAGAATGAAAGTCAAACACATTCAAACAAAGCTTAATGAATCAAATGAAAGTCAAATGCATTCTTCAAAGCTAATTGATCCAAATGAAAGTCAAACACATTCAAATAAAGCTTTATGAATCAAATGAAAGTCAATGCATAATTCAAAGGTAATTGAATCAAATGAAAGTCAAACACATTCAAACAAAACTTTTCGAATCAAATGAATGTCAAATGCATTCTTAAAAGCTAATTGAATCGAATGAAAGTCAAACACATTCAAACAAAGCTTTTTGAATCAATGGAAATTTAAATGCATTTTTCAAAGCTAATTGAATCAAATGAAAGTCAAACACATTCACACAAAGCTTTTTGAACCAAATGAAAGTCAAATGCATTCTTCAAAGCTAATTGAAACTAATGAAAGTCAAATATATTCATACAAACCTTTTTGAATCAAATGAAAGTCAAATGCAGTCTTAAAAGCTAAATGAATCGAATGAAAGTCAAACACATTCAAACAAAGTTTAATGAATCAAATGAAAGTCCATTGCATTCTTCAAAGCTAATTGAATATAATGAAAGTCAAACACATTCAAAAAAAAGCATTTTGAATCAAATGAAATTAAAATGCATTCTTTAAAGCTAATTGAATAAAATGAAAGTCATACAAATTCAAACAAAGTTTTTTGAACCAAATGAAAGTCAAATGCATTCTTCAAAGCTAATCGAAAATAATGAAAGTCAAACACATTCAAACAAACCTTCTTGAATCAAATGAAAGTCAAATGCATTCTTAAAAGCTAATTAAATCGAATGAAAGTCAAACACATTCAAACAAAGCTTAATGAAGCAAATAAAAGTCGAATGCATTCTTCAAAGCTAATTGATCCAAATGAAAGTCAAACAAATTCAAACAAAGCTTTTTGAGTCAAATGAAAGTCAAATGCATTATTCAAAGCTAATTGAATAGAATGAAAGTCAAACACATTCAAACAAAGCTTAATGAATCAAATGAAAGTCAAATGCATTCTTCAAAGCTAATTGATCCAAATGAAAGTCAAACACATTCAAACAAAGCTTTTTGAATCAAATGAAAGTCAATGCATAATTCAAAGGTAATTGAATCAAATGAAAGTCAAACACATTCAAACGAAACTTTTCGAATCAAATGAAAGTCAAATGCATTCTTAAAAGCTAATTGAATCGAATGAAAGTCAAACACATTCAAACAAAGCTTTTTGAATCAATTGAAATTTAAATGCATTTTTCAAAGCTAATTGAATCAAATGAAAGTCAAACACATTCACACAAAGCTTTTTGAACCAAATGAAAGTCAAATGCATTCTTCAAAGCTAATTGAAACTAATGAAAGTCAAATATATTCATACAAACCTTTTTGAATCAAATGAAAGTCAAATGTAGTCTTAAAAGCTAATTGAATCAAATGAAAGTCAAACACATTCAAACAAAGCTTAATGAATCAAATGAAAGTCAATTGCATTCTTCAAAGCTAATTGAATATAATGAAAGTCAAACACATTCTGATTAGGGGATTTTTATCCACCAATTACCTTCTGACGAGTGGACCAACCAGGTTCCGCCACGTGTCCTTCACGAAGGACAACAGGAGCCTGCCACGTGTCAGTCACAGATACGTCCTCTACGGACCACTATAGACACGCCACGTGTCCACCCATGCCAGATGGGAAAACCGGCCACCAAGGCCCAATCCAATCTAGAGGCCCGATCAACCCTAGGTTTACCTTAAACCTAGAGAGTTGCACGCTTCTCAAGGCTATAAATACTCGATTAATCCTCATTAATCACAGGATCGAATAATCAAGAGATCAAGCAGAGAAGAACAGAGTCATTAACAACCGGCTAATCTCGCTAACGACGCAGATTACCAACACTAAGCACTCTCACCTAGAGAGATCTCATTACTTTAATTTCTGTATTAATTACTCCTTAATCAGGTACTAACTTGACCGTTGGAGGCGGAGCTCTCAGGAGTCTCCGTTATTTTGCAGGTACAGGCGTCCGGTTCCAATCTCGGAATTTTAACTCTCCCGCAGGACATCAGAAAACCCCGAAACATTTGGCACCGTCTGTGGGGAGAGTACTTCAGAGATGGCATCCAAGTCTGTACCGACTCCAGAAGAGAGGCGTCCCCTAGACGACCCTCAAGTTCAGTCGGACCATGATACCGAAAGTGAATTTGAAGTTGACACTCATACAGCTCCAGACGGGACCCTAAGGGCCCGACGTACCCGTCATACCGAAAGGAGGGAACGGGAGCATCTTCAAACAGGAAGCGAGCCAGCAGGCGCACCGCTTGCTCGGCAACAGCCGACTGATGGGTCTGCTCCCATCACAAGGAACGAACTCATGACCTTCATGAGGGACTTCAAGGGAGAGATTCAAGAGTTGATCAACAAAAAAACCGCCTGCTTCAGTCAAGGAGCAGACGGCCAAGAAATCTTCCACTTCACTGAAAAGGAAGCCAGTTCAAGGGCGAGAGGCGACTCCCCATCCTAAATCCAAGAAGCGGGAGCCACCTGCTCTTCATTTTACAAAACTCCGTTATCCTACGGGAAATAGGAAACCGGTTCGTCATATTCAGGCGGACGGGTCAAAGCAAACGTTCACAGATGCTCGGCACCTGCTAGAGCAGAAGAAGAGTGACCGATTATCAGAGTCGGCTTCTACTTCAAATTTTCAGGACAGTTTGCGAAATGCCTCGATGAGGCATACTCAGTCGTACCATGAGAGTCAGTCAGGCGGCACCTCCCGCCAGTCCGGCTTTCATAGTGCCCAGGCGGTACCAAACTTACCATTTGTGCCGCAACAACAATATTTTATGCAGCCACCTCCATTTGGTGGACCTGCAGCAAAAAAACGTCCAACCTATGGACTGGCAGCTACGGCTGCTTAGACTTGGTGAACAGCCGTCGGCCTTCTCCAAGGAAATTACTGAAGCCGCTCAGCCGGCCAAAGTAAAAAATGTTCTAGTAGGCGCCTATGACGGCACTACTAACCCAGAAGACCATCTGATGGCATTCACCAACCTGATGTACCTTCAAGGGTTAGATGATCCCACTTGGTGCAAGTGTTTCCCAGCGACTCTCAAGGGAATTGCACAGCAATGGTTCGGCAACCTGCCGACTGGTTGTGTAAACAACTTCAGGACGCTTGCTTACTTATTTGCCTCAAACTTTGCTATGAACATCCCTGCGAAGAAAACGACCCTTGATTTGGGAACAATTCAGCAGGGCGAGAAGGAGGGGCTTCGTTCTTACATCAGGCGGTTCAACCTGATGAGAATACAGATTCAAGGGTTACCGGATGAGGTAGCTTATACTGACTTTTTTAGAGGTCTCAAAGACGGGTCTACCTTCAAATTTGATTTAGTTCGAAAAAGGGTGGCGACTCTTCAAGAGGCCTTGATTGAAGCAGAAGCCTATATACAGGCAACTGATCTGTGTACGATGAAACAGTCGGACGGGAAGAGGTTCGACAAAAGAGAGGGACGACAGAAACAGTCGTCCAACAAAGATGAGAAAAGAAAAGAGGTCTGGGCGGCTGATTCCTCTAAACAGCCGGCCCAGAAAAAGAAAAAAGAATTCAAACCATACTCCCCAAAGTATGTGTTTAACAAGGATAACCAGTTTATCCTAAAAGAAATAAAGGGACGGCTCTCAATTGAGAAGCCGCTCCCCATGAAGGGTTCTGCGAGCAACCGGAACCAAGACAAAATCTGTGCTTATCATGATGACGTTGGTCATCACACCAATGACTGCATCAGTCTCATGCGGTACCTAGACCGCTTGGCTGATCAAGGTGATCTTGACACTTATGTCAAGAAATCTACGGGGAACACTTCCTCAAAAAAGCAGTCGGCCAAAAAGAATCAACAGGCCGACAGTTCCGATACAGATGATGCAGTCGTCTACACCATTGCAGGCGGCTTCTCAGGAGGCGGCCCCACTATTAGGGGCAACAAAGATAATATAAGGCGGTTAGATGTAAATTCCGTTCACCAAGAACAGCCGTCCAAATATACATTTCCTGAGATTGTCATCACTGAAGAGGATCTAGGAGGAATAAGGGGGCCGCATGACGACCCTCTCGTTATTGAATGTAAAGTGGCCAACCAGAGAGTTGGCCGAATCCTCATAGATACCGGGAGCTCCTCAGATCTCATCAGCAGCAAATGTCTGTCAAAACTGAAATATCAGACGGACTGCATACATCCGGCCTCCCACCCTTTAATAGGGTTTGGAGGAGGAGTCGTCCACCCACTGGGACGAGTAGATCTACCCATTCGCCTGGGCGAAAAAGGGGAAGGACGACACATGGTAGTCCGGTTCCTAGTAGTAGAGGAACTCTCGGCCTACAACATGATTCTGGGTCGACCAACCCTGAATAATTCCAAGGCTGTTATAATCCCGTCACTTATGCTGCTTAAGTTTGAAAGGGATAATGGAACAGTCGGCTCCCTAAGGGGAGATCAGAGGATGGCCCGAGAGTGCTATCTCTCGGATGTCAAGCCCACTGTCATGGCCACTGGGTCAAGTGGAGAAAAAACAGACCTTGACAACGTCAAGGAGAGTGCGCCTGTTCAAGAAACAGGCGACAAAAAAAGAAAGGCGCTCCAGACAGAGTCAGCAAGAAAAGCAAGAAAATAGCAATCATTGGCAGAGGACAGGCCGGATGAGTTCCGCCCTCAGCCGGCTGGTGAGCATGCGGACCTGATATTAGACGACTCTCGTCCTGACCGAACAGTCAAAGTTGGGACGACTGCTCTGAGAAACCTTGGTGATGACTTTCACAACCTGTTGAAAGAATACAAGGACATCTTTGCATTTGAAGTCCATGAAATGCCAGGCATTAGTCCTGATCTGGCAGTACATAAACTCGCTGTGGATCCGAAAAAGAAGCCGGTACGGCAAAAGAAGCGGAACCATGGTGAAGAAAGAAGTCAGGCGGCAGCCGCCGAAGTCAAAAAATTACTTGATGTAGGGTTCATTCGGCAATGTTACTTCCCAGATTGGGTTGCAAATGTGGTGCTTGTTAAAAAGCCGAATGGCACCTGGCGAATGTGTGTAGACTACACAGACTTGAACAAGGCGTGCCCCAAAGACAGTTACCCTCTGCCTAAAATTGATAACCTGGTCGACTCAACAGCCGGCCATGCCTTGATGAGTTTTATGGACGCCTATTCTGGTTTTCATCAAATTCCTTTATGGAAGAAGGATCAGGAGAAGACGGCCTTCGTCACAGATCAGGGATTATACTGTTACACGGTCATGCCGTTTGGTCTTAAGAATGCCCCGGCTACCTTCCAACGAATGATAAACACAGTGTTCTTTGATCAGATTGGGAGAAACGTCGAGGCATATATTGATGATATGATTGTCAAGACTAAACTTCAGAAAGATCATCTGACGGACCTCCGAGAAACTTTCGCCACACTCAGGCGGCACCATGTCATGCTCAATCCCAAGAAATGTGTATTTGGAGTTGAGTCTGGGAAATTTCTCGGATTCCTTATCAACCAGAGAGGAATAGAGGCGAACCCTGAGAAGGTACAGGCGGTCATTGACATGCAGTCGCCTCGTACCGTCCGAGAGGTTCAGAAGTTAACAGGTTGTCTGGCGGCCTTGGGAAGATTTCTAAGCCGATCAGGCGACAAATGCCTATACTTTTTCCAGGCAATTAAGAAAAAGGCAAGGTTTGAATGGGGGCCGGATGCTGAGGCCGCCTTCCAGAAATTAAAGGTTCACTTGCATTCCTTGCCGAGGCTGGTCAGCCCTTTGCCCAAAGAAAATCTCTACATGTACCTGGCCGTCTCTGATCATGCGTTAAGCGCTGTGCTCCTTGCTGAAAGGGACGGCTGTCAACTCCCGGTCTACTTTGTCAGTCACGTACTGAAAAATGCCGAGTTGAGGTATCCCCTAGTGGAGAAATTTGGTCTTGCACTCTTCATGGCTGTTAAAAAATTGAAGCCCTACTTTTTGGCACATGCAGTCGTTGTGTATACCGACCAACCAATCAAGCGGCCCCTTACCATCATGGAGTCGTCAGGACGAATGATCAAATGGGCCATAGAAATACAGAGCCTCGAAGTTACTTTCGAGCCTAGAAAAGCAGTGAAGGGGCAAGCCTTTGCTGACTTTATTGTAGAGATGACTCGTCCTCCTGACTCTCAAGTTCCAGACCAAGTCTGGAAGGTATATGTGGACGGAAGCTCTACTTCAAATGGTTGTGGAGCAGGCGTCGTATGTCAATCTCCAGAGGGCGACAAGTTCGAGTATGCTCTACGCTTCAGTTTTCAGGCTTCAAACAATGAGGCAGAATATGAAGCTTTACTAGCTGGGATCCGCATGTGTAAGGCGGCAGGGGCAAGAAAAATAGACGCCTGTTCTGATTCACAATTGATAGTGAGTCAGTACAACGGCGAATACGAAGCAACACATCCGGCCATGATCAAGTATTTACAGGCGGTCCGACAAGCAGTCGGCTCCCTTGAGGATTTCCATCTGATCCAAGTGCCGAGATCAGAAAACAACCAGGCAGATGCACTTTCGAAATTAGCATCATCCGCCTCCTCCGATACTCCTCGAACTGTTTTTTGGGAAGTAATGGAGAAGAGAAGCATCGAGGAAAACCTTATTGGAATCCTAGACAGAAGCTCAACCTGGATGGATTCAATCAGGGCATATCTGACAAACGGTACACTGCCGGATGATCCTCAACAGGCGGCAGCACTGAAAAAACGAGCCTCCTGTTTTGAAATGATACAGGGAGAACTTCACAAGAGGGGGCACCTTCAACCCTTCTTAAAGTGTGTTACTCCTGAAAAGGGACGAGAGATACTAGATGATCTTCACTCTGGTTTCTGTGCTTCCCATATAGGTGGTAGGATGCTTGCTCAAAGGGCAAGGCGGCAGGGCTACTTTTGGCCTACTTTGGAAGCAGATGCAATGGAGATGGTGAAAAAATGTGACAAGTGCCAAAGGTTTGGCAAATTAATTCACCGTTCGGCTACTGACCTCACTACCATTCACAGCCCACTACCGTTTGCTAAGTGGGGCATGGACATCCTGGGTCCATATACGCCTGCTACAGGCGGCAGAAGGTATATACTTGTTGCCGTTGACTACTTCACTAAATGGGTAGAGGCGGAGGCTGTAAAGGGAATCAAGACGAAAGATGTAATTTCATTCATTTGGAAAAACGTCATCACTCGGTTCGGGGTTCCCATGTCTATGGTTTTTGATAATGGTCCCCAATTTGAGACGCCTGTTCTCAAAAGCTGGTTGGGAGACCAAGGAATTGCACATTACTTTGCATCTGTCGGCCGTCCACAAGCAAACGGCCAGGTAGAAGCCTTTAATAAAATCATCTCAGACGGTCTCAAGAAAAAGATTGAACGAGCAGGCGGCCTATGGGCAGATGAACTACCACATGTTCTTTGGGCCATTAGGACGACTGAAAAAGGGGCGACTGGAGAAACTCCATTCCTCCTAACTTATGGTGCAGAAGCTGTTCTTCCAATAGAACACTACGAGCCGACTCTTCGAGTAATGCTATATGACGAAGAGGCAAACTGGGAAGCCATGCGCCTGGCATTAGACTCACTTCCTGAAAAGAGGGGCAATGCTGTTTTGCGCCATGAGATCTATCGCCTGAGAATGACTAGATCATACAACAAAAAAGTACACAGGCGTCCACTCAAAGTAGGGGACTTTGTACTTAGAAAGATGGAAGCAGTCGGTAGGGCTAATGAGTCTGGCAAACTAACTCCCAACTGGGAAGGACCCTACCGAATCTATGAGGAAGTCAGGGACGGTACCTACCGTCTGGAAACACCAGACGGACAACCGTTGCCTCGAACCTGGAATGTAGATAACCTTAAAAAATATTTCTTCTGAATGATGTAAAGTAAAGAGCTACTTAATAAAGTTTGCACTTACTATTCAATTTTGTATTACGAGGGGCATGTCGTCTGTACCTTTACAGTCGGCTACTCTCCATTGAGTTTCACTCTTTATCTTCAGAGGGGCATGCCGTCTGTTCCTTTACAGTCGGCTACTCTCCATCGAGTATTTTACTCACAATACTTAGCTAAAAAGATTAGGGCCTGGCCGATCCTGTGACTAACAGGTGGCTACCCTTCTTTTACTTAGCACCTACGTTCACCAAGAACTTACCAAGGCCACCGGCCGAATGATCAGACCAGGCGCCAAGCCACCTGATCAAATCTACAAAACTAATTCGACCTGTCCCAACATCATAGCAGGCGTCCGACTGCATCCCTCCGGATGAAATTCGTCGCAGAGAGCAGCTCCCTTTTGGGTGGAACATTGTTCTATAAACTAATTACACGGCACCTATACGACTGTCCCCAAGGGCAACCACGTAGCCGTTCTTGAGACAAGGATAACTCTATCACTAACCAAACCAGTGGTAGCAGTTGACATCTGAGTCATATAACCGCCTGTATTACTTGGGATAAATGCAGGGGGTACCTATTGAGTTAATAGCCAACAAACATTGGCGAATCAAGGGGTCTAGCCGGCCTACGCCGCCTGGTACCTCTACTTCTCAAACAAAAGTGACGGCGACTGAGTAACTCCAAAGTTAACTCATAGTCACTCCTTCAAATTTGGTATGGAATCCAAAAAGTTTGATTCGTCCGCCTGTTTTAAACAAACAAGGGCACTCGAACCCCTATTCCTACTGGATAACCTATTGAGTTAATAGCCAACAAACATTGGTGAATCAAGGGGTCTAGCCGGCCTACGCCGCCTGATACCTCTACTACTCAATCAAGATTGTGACGAAGACTAAGTAACTCCTATGTTAACTTAATAGTCACTCAAACTTAGTATAGAGCCTAAAAGGTATGAGTCGTCCACTTGTTTTTAATAAACAAAGGCTCTCAACCAATACTCTTGCTAGGTTAACAAATAACGAGTTAAAAGCCAACATTGGCAATAAAGGGAAACAACCGGTACCCGCCGCTTGTTTTCCTACTTAATTCCCTGGCTACTAGGTAATCCTATTTACTTGGTCAAATTGAATAAAGAGTTCGAATACCGATTGATTAAATGGCCGACTGATCATCTATCCTGGAAACAGACAACCAGTCGTCCAGGGGCATAGGCGGCATACTTACTATTTGTACCTGTCTTAACGTTCGGCCATACACAACAGTCGGTCTAGTGAGCAAATTAAAAATACTTAGACAAATTTGAACCAAAACAAAAATTTGATTAAAAATGAGCCGGCCATAAAAGACCAGCAGAATATTCAAAACCCCGGCCCCCTGGCCGGGTAATTACAAAGCAAACGGCACGCAGGCCGTGAAAAGAAAAAATACTTGAAGCTTAAGAAGGGGGCAGTTCAGTATCAGCAGCGGCCGCCTGGTCAGCACTTTTCTTGCTGGACTCGGCCTTGGCTGCACCTTCTTTTGATGCCTTACCCCCAAGTGGCACAAGCGCCACAACCGGCTCTTCCTCCTCCAACGCACCGTCCAACGCCTCTTCTTCAGCAGCCGCCAGGATCTGTTGATTATATATTTCCGAACACTGGCGGTACGTTCTTTCCCATGAGGCAAAGTCGGCACTGGGGAACAGTCGTTCCCAGGTCATGCGTTGGATTTGAGCGGAGTCTTCCACCATCTCCCGGACGAGCTCTTGTTTCTCTTGCTCGGCCTTATCCGAGAGCTCTTGGGTAAGACTCTTCTCCTGGTTCACCAGGCGTTCTTTTACGTTGGCCAAAGATTTCTCCATGGCTTCGTAAGAGTGCATTTTTTGGCGAAGGGGTTTCAGCTCGGCTTTAAGGTTGGTGACGGTCCCCTCCAGCTCGTCAACCTTCTTTTGGGCCGCCTCTAGCTGAGCCCGAACAGCGGCGGTCGCCTGCGCCTGATAATAAAGAAGATCAATGGTCAGTACTTCATTTTGGGCAATTTGAAACATTGCCTTATCACAGCTGGAGGCGGCCATAGCCTTTGCGGCCTTTACCTCTTTGTTTTTCCGATCAATCGGCTTGCGTAGGCTGTTGACTCGGAGCAGGGCCTAAGTACAAAGAAAAACAGGCGTCAGTTTCCAGATAAAAAGTTAACAGGCGTCCTAGAACTCAAAAGCTCAAAAATATACTAAGTATACCTCAGCAAGGACCCCTGAAATTCCATCAAGGTCAAGGGTGCCGGCACCCCTGACCGCCTCCCTGTCAGATGGAGGAACTACTTTAACCATAGACTTGGCTACCTCAACCAAGTCAAGTCCCTGGGGGCCGGCTGCATGAAGTGAAAGGATAAAACAAGTTAGACCTAATCAAGAAGGAAGCAAGGGTAAGTTTTACAAGTGAGTGTCCATACATCTAGGCGGCCCCGCCTGGGTTTTTGAAGAAGTGGCCGGCTGCTTCTCAGCCGCCACTGTTTTCCTGGAAGACCCAGGAGAGCTTGCAACAGTCGTCCTCCGGGCCTTGGGGTCCGGCTGTTGCGAGGAAGAAGCCCTTGGAGTGCCAGACTGAAAACAAAAAGAGTTAGTATATGCATAAGACAACTAAAAGGGGAAGAGTTTTCAAAGCTTACCAAGGGTGCCTCCTTGTTGGGGGAGTCGGCATACGACTGCTTCATTAGCGAGACCCGCAGCATGGCCGCCGCAGTCTTAGATGCTGTTATTTTACTCATGGCGTCAGCTGCAAGAAATAAGCAGCAAAGTTAGTAAAAATCCTAAGTAAACAAGGCGTGAAAAAACAGAGTATTCGTCAGGCCGGCTACCTCTAGAGCACCGACTGCTGAGGCCACAGGCGGCCAAAAAGTACTCGTCATAGAGCCACTTGAAGCTCGGGACGCAGTTTAGGGGTACTTGCTCTCGTACCCCTGAAGTAGAGTTCACCCTAGTCTCTACTTTGAAGAGTCCTTTGTCTAGGATCTCTTTTTTAGCCTTTGGGGGAACAGGCGGCATGCTGCGGCCGCCTGCGAGAAGAGGCGGATCCCTATTCCACTTGTTAAAGCGTTTGTTCAGCTCCGTGTCTGAACCCTCGATAATAAGGAAGGTGTTCCGCCAATCCTTCCATTTGTTTGCCTTACCTCTCGTCATGAGGTAACCCCTATGGCTTGTTAATTGATACCAGCCGGTACCTCCCGACTTAGGGGTCCGGCTGAGATAGTTCATGTGGGCGAAAGCCTCAAAGCTTGGCTCCACCCCGTTCAGTTCGCACCCGGCCACATAGCCGAGTACGTTTACCCAAGAGTTGGGGGCTAACTGCCATAACCCCAGATCATACCCATCTAAAATCCGCTGAACAGCCAGATGTAATGGGAAGCGCAGTCCAGCTTTGATGGCCGCCACATAGCAGCCAAAGCAGCCGTCACCATAGCTGGTACCAGCCGGCCAGACGACAGTATCTTCTGGATCCGGCACGAACAGTAAAAATTCCGGGCCCATTTTGTGGTTAGCAATAAAGCTCGCCACGTTGTCTTGCATGGTTGCGATCCGGCCCCGGGGTACCCTGCAGTAGTAGGGGGCGTTTTCCTCTCTGTAAGAGGCGGACGGCTCCGCCCAATTGTCCCCCTTCTCAACTGCATGAGAACGTCTCGCCTCTTGTAGGCGGCTATGTTTTTCTTCTGAGCCAGGAGAACTGTGGCCAGAAGAACTGGACTCAGACTCGTCCTCTGACGAGTCCGAGGAGGACGACTCCTCCCCTCTCCTAGAGGGGCCCGCCTCCTCTCCCTTAGAAGGAGCAGAAGGAAAATTAGACATGTCCACGGTAAGATGGGAAGGGAACACCTTGGCCCCTCTCTCAGAACTGTCGGCTTCACAGTCGCCTCGTTCTACATCTGGCGCCTGGTCAGATGTTTCACTAAGGAGCACCCTTTGGGAGGAGCCGTCTGAGTTTGATATCATAGCAGTCTTTTTTGTTCTGGCCATCACGTTCTGCATAGACACAGATACAGTCGGACTTTGTATAAAGGGCAAAGATGGGTCCAGAAAAGGGCAGGCGGCACTCCTAGTCCTAGATTCAGCCGTCCCCGGTGACCGGCTGATCACTAACTTAGGGCGTGTCGTGTGCTTCCATGGTGCCATTTCAAAAAATAAAAAGAAAATTAAGAGTAAGAGAACTGAGTTACCTGAACGAGTGACGGTTGATGAAGTCCTGGAAGTTCGGGTCAGTCGGCTTGTCAGAACAGGCGGTAGGCAGAAAAAGTCCGAAATGTCAGAGCAAGTTCAGGGGTCCGAATGTTCTCGCAAAGTTCTCAAATGTGAAAATGACCGAAGTCAGCACTTCCTTTTATAGGCAAAGTGAGAAGGCGAAGGGTCGCTTCCAAATTCAAAATTTGGGCGGGAAAATCTCTCGGCCGTTTGCAAGGTGACACCTGTAACAGGCCGTCGCCTGTCACCGTGCGACACCTGTCACAGGCGACCCGTGACCAGTCACGTGCCACCTGTGAGGGGCAAATGATTAGGGGATTTTTATCCACCAATTACCTTCTGACGAGTGGACCAACCAGGTTCCGCCACGTGTCCTTCACGAAGGACAACAGGAGCCTGCCACGTGTCAGTCACAGATACGTCCTCTACGGACCACTATAGACACGCCACGTGTCCACCCATGCCAGATGGGAAAACCGGCCACCAAGGCCCAATCCAGTCTAGAGGCCCGATCAACCCTAGGTTTACCTTAAACCTAGAGAGTTGCACGCTTCTCAAGGCTATAAATACTCGATTAATCCTCATTAATCACAGGATCGAATAATCAAGAGATCAAGCAGAGAAGAACAGAGTCATTAACAACCGGCTAATCTCGCTAACGACGCAGATTACCAACACTAAGCACTCTCACCTAGAGAGATCTCATTACTTTAATTTCTGTATTAATTACTCCTTAATCAGGTACTAACTTGACCGTTGGAGGCGGAGCTCTCAGGAGTCTCCGTTATTTTGCAGGTACAGGCGTCCGGTTCCAGTCTCGGAATTGTAACTCTCCCGCAGGACATCAGAAAACCCCGAAACACATTCAAACAAAGCATTTTGAATCAAATGAAATTAAAATGCATTCTTTAAAGCTAATTGAATAAAATGAAAGTCATACAAATTCAAACAAAGTTTTTTGAACCAAATGAAAGTCAAATGCATTCTTCAAAGCTAATCGAAAATAATGAAAGTCAAACACATTCAAACAAACCTTCTTGAATCAAATGAAAGTCAAATGCATTCTTAAAAGCTAATTAAATCGAATGAAAGTCAAACACATTCAAACAAAGCTTAATGAAGCAAATAAAAGTCAAATGCATTCTTCAAAGCTAATTGATCCATATGAAAGTCAAACAAATTCAAACAAAGCTTTTTGAATCAAATGAAAGTCAAATGCATTCTTCAAAGCTAATTGAATAGAATGAAAGTCAAACACATTCAAACAAAGCTTAATGAATCAAATGAAAGTCAAATGCATTCTTCAAAGCTAATTGATCCAAATGAAAGTCAAACACATTCAAACAAAGCTTTTTGAATCAAATGAAAGTCAATGCATAATTCAAAGGTAATTGAATCAAATGAAAGTCAAACACATTCAAACGAAACTTTTCGAATCAAATGAATGTCAAATGCAGTCTTAAAAGCTAATTGAATCGAATGAAAGTCAAACACATTCAAATAAAGCTTAATGAATCAAATGAAAGTCAATTGCATTCTTCAAAGCTAATTGAATATAATGAAAGTCAAACACATTCAAACAAAGCATTTTGAATCAAATGAAATTAAAATGCATTCTTTAAAGCTAATTGAATAAAATGAAAGTCATACAAATTCAAACAAAGTTTTTTGAACCAAATGAAAGTCAAATGCATTCTTCAAAGCTAATCGAAAATAATGAAAGTCAAACACATTCAAACAAACCTTCTTGAATCAAATGAAAGTCAAATGCATTCTTAAAAGCTAATGAAATCGAATGAAAGTCAAACACATTCAAACAAAGCTTAATGAAGCAAATAAAAGTCGAATGCATTCTTCAAAGCTAATTGATCCAAATGAAAGTCAAACAAATTCAAACAAAGCTTTTTGAATCAAATGAAAGTCAAATGCATTCTTCAAAGCTAATTGAATAGAATGAAAGTCAAACACATTCAAACAAAGCTTAATGAATCAAATGAAAGTCAAATGCATTCTTCAAAGCTAATTGATCCAAATGAAAGTCAAACACATTCAAACAAAGCTTTTTGAATCAAATGAAAGTCAATGCATAATTCAAAGGTAATTGAATCAAATGAAAGTCAAACACATTCAAACGAAACTTTTCGAATCAAATGAATGTCAAATGCAGTCTTAAAAGCTAATTGAATCGAATGAAAGTCAAACACATTCAAACAAAGCTTAATGAATCAAATGAAAGTCAATTGCATTCTTCAAAGCTAATTGAATATAATGAAAGTCAAACACATTCAAACAAAGCATTTTGAATCAAATGAAATTAAAATGCATTCTTTAAAGCTAATTGAATAAAATGAAAGTCATACAAATTCAAACAAAGTTTTTTGAACCAAATGAAAGTCAAATGCATTCTTCAAAGCTAATCGAAAATAATGAAAGTCAAACACATTCAAACAAACCTTCTTGAATCAAATGAAAGTCAAATGCATTCTTAAAAGCTAATGAAATCGAATGAAAGTCAAACACATTCAAACAAAGCTTAATGAAGCAAATAAAAGTCGAATGCATTCTTCAAAGCTAATTGATCCAAATGAAAGTCAAACAAATTCAAACAAAGCTTTTTGAATCAAATGAAAGTCAAATGCATTCTTCAAAGCTAATTGAATAGAATGAAAGTCAAACACATTCAAACAAAGCTTAATGAATCAAATGAAAGTCAAATGCATTCTTCAAAGCTAATTGATCCAAATGAAAGTCAAACACATTCAAACAAAGCTTTTTGAATCAAATGAAAGTCAATGCATAATTCAAAGGTAATTGAATCAAATGAAAGTCAAACACATTCAAACGAAACTTTTCGAATCAAATGAATGTCAAATGCAGTCTTAAAAGCTAATTGAATCGAATGAAAGTCAAACACATTCAAACAAAGCTTAATGAATCAAATGAAAGTCAATTGCATTCTTCAAAGCTAATTGAATATAATGAAAGTCAAACACATTCAAACAAAGCATTTTGAATCAAATGAAATTAAAATGCATTCTTTAAAGCTAATTGAATAAAATGAAAGTCATACAAATTCAAACAAAGTTTTTTGAACCAAATGAAAGTCAAATGCATTCTTCAAAGCTAATCGAAAATAATGAAAGTCAAACACATTCAAACAAACCTTCTTGAATCAAATGAAAGTCAAATGCATTCTTAAAAGCTAATTAAATCGAATGAAAGTCAAACACATTCAAACAAAGCTTAATGAAGCAAATAAAAGTCAAATGCATTCTTCAAAGCTAATTGATCCATATGAAAGTCAAACAAATTCAAACAAAGCTTTTTGAATCAAATGAAAGTCAAATGCATTCTTCAAAGCTAATTGAATAGAATGAAAGTCAAACACATTCAAACAAAGCTTAATGAATCAAATGAAAGTCAAATGCATTCTTCAAAGCTAATTGATCCAAATGAAAGTCAAACACATTCAAACAAAGCTTTTTGAATCAAATGAAAGTCAATGCATAATTCAAAGGTAATTGAATCAAATGAAAGTCAAACACATTCAAACGAAACTTTTCGAATCAAATGAAAGTCAAATGCATTCTTAAAAGCTAATTGAATCGAATGAAAGTCAAACACATTCAAACAAAGCTTTTTGAATCAATTGAAATTTAAATGCATTTTTCAAAGCTAATTGAATCAAATGAAAGTCAAACACATTCACACAAAGCTTTTTGAATCAATTGAAATTTAAATGCATTTTTCAAAGCTAATTGAATCAAATGAAAGTCAAACACATTCACACAAAGCTTTTTGAACCAAATGAAAGTCAAATGCATTCTTCAAAGCTAATTGAAACTAATGAAAGTCAAATATATTCATACAAACTTTTTGAATCAAATGAAAGTCAAATGCAGTCTTAAAAGCTAATTGAATCGAATGAAAGTCAAACACATTCAAAACAAAGCTTAATGAATCAAATGAAAGTCAAAATCATTCTTCAAAGCTATATGAATAGAATTAAAGTCAAACACATTCAAACAAAGCTTTTTGAATCAAATGAAAGTCAATGCATTCTTCAAAGCTAATTGATCCAAATGAAAGTCAAATACATTCAAACAAAGATTTTTAAATCAAATGAAAGTCAAATGCATTCTTCAAAGCTAATTGAATATAATGAAAGTCAAACACATTCAAACAAAGCTTTTTGAATCAAATGAAAGTCAAATGCATTCTTCAAAGCTAATTGAATAGAATGAAAGTCAAACACATTCAAACAAAGCTTAATGAATCAAATGAAAGTCAAATGCATTCTTCAAAGCTAATTGATCCAAATGAAAGTCAAACACATTCAAACAAAGCTTTTTGAATCAAATGAAAGTCATTGCATAATTCAAAGGTAATTGAATCAAATGAAAGTCAAACACATCCAAACAAACCTTCTTGAATCAAATGAAAGTCAAATGCATTCTTAAAAGCTAATTAAATCGAATGAAAGTCAAACACATTCAAACAAAGCTTAATAAAGCAAATAAAAGTCGAATGCATTCTTCAAAGCTAATTGATCCAAATGAAAGTCAAACAAATTCAAACAAAGCTTTTTGAGTCAAATGAAAGTCAAATGCATTATTCATAGCTAATTGAATAGAATGAAAGTCAAACACATTCAAACAAAGCTTAATGAATCAAATGAAAGTCAAATGCATTCTTCAAAGCTAATTGATCCAAATGAAAGTCAAAACACATTCAAACAAAGCTTTTTGAATCAAATGAAAGTCAATGCATAATTCAAAGGTAATTAAATCAAATGAAAGTCAAACACATTCAAACGAAACTTTTCGAATCAAATGAAAGTCAAATGCATTCTTAAAAGCTAATTGAATCGAATGAAAGTCAAACACATTCAAACAAAGCTTTTTGAATCAATTGAAATTTAAATGCATTTTTCAAAGCTAATTGAATCAAATGAAAGTCAAACACATTCACACAAAGCTTTTTGAACCAAATGAAAGTCAAATGCATTCTTCAAAGCTAATTGAAACTAATGAAAGTCAAATATATTCATACAAACCTTTTTGAATCAAATGAAAGTCAAATGTAGTCTTAAAAGCTAATTGAATCAAATGAAAGTCAAACACATTCAAACAAAGCTTAATGAATCAAATGAAAGTCAATTGCATTCTTCAAAGCTAATTGAATATAATGAAAGTCAAACACATTCAAACAAAGCATTTTGAATCAAATGAAATTAAAATGCATTCTTTAAAGCTAATTGAATAAAATGAAAGTCATACAAATTCAAACAAAGTTTTTTGAACCAAATGAAAGTCAAATGCATTCTTCAAAGCTAATCGAAAATAATGAAAGTCAAACACATTCAAACAAACCTTCTTGAATCAAATGAAAGTCAAATGCATTCTTAAAAGCTAATTAAATCGAATGAAAGTCAAACACATTCAAACAAAGCTTAATGAAGCAAATAAAAGTCAAATGCATTCTTCAAAGCTAATTGATCCATATGAAAGTCAAACAAATTCAAACAAAGCTTTTTGAATCAAATGAAAGTCAAATGCATTCTTCAAAGCTAATTGAATAGAATGAAAGTCAAACACATTCAAACAAAGCTTAATGAATCAAATGAAAGTCAAATGCATTCTTCAAAGCTAATTGATCCAAATGAAAGTCAAACACATTCAAACAAAGCTTTTTGAATCAAATGAAAGTCAATGCATAATTCAAAGGTAATTGAATCAAATGAAAGTCAAACACATTCAAACGAAACTTTTCGAATCAAATGAATGTCAAATGCAGTCTTAAAAGCTAATTGAATCGAATGAAAGTCAAACACATTCAAATAAAGCTTAATGAATCAAATGAAAGTCAATTGCATTCTTCAAAGCTAATTGAATATAATGAAAGTCAAACACATTCAAACAAAGCATTTTGAATCAAATGAAATTAAAATGCATTCTTTAAAGCTAATTGAATAAAATGAAAGTCATACAAATTCAAACAAAGTTTTTTGAACCAAATGAAAGTCAAATGCATTCTTCAAAGCTAATCGAAAATAATGAAAGTCAAACACATTCAAACAAACCTTCTTGAATCAAATGAAAGTCAAATGCATTCTTAAAAGCTAATGAAATCGAATGAAAGTCAAACACATTCAAACAAAGCTTAATGAAGCAAATAAAAGTCGAATGCATTCTTCAAAGCTAATTGATCCAAATGAAAGTCAAACAAATTCAAACAAAGCTTTTTGAATCAAATGAAAGTCAAATGCATTCTTCAAAGCTAATTGAATAGAATGAAAGTCAAACACATTCAAACAAAGCTTAATGAATCAAATGAAAGTCAAATGCATTCTTCAAAGCTAATTGATCCAAATGAAAGTCAAACACATTCAAACAAAGCTTTTTGAATCAAATGAAAGTCAATGCATAATTCAAAGGTAATTGAATCAAATGAAAGTCAAACACATTCAAACGAAACTTTTCGAATCAAATGAATGTCAAATGCAGTCTTAAAAGCTAATTGAATCGAATGAAAGTCAAACACATTCAAACAAAGCTTAATGAATCAAATGAAAGTCAATTGCATTCTTCAAAGCTAATTGAATATAATGAAAGTCAAACACATTCAAACAAAGCATTTTGAATCAAATGAAATTAAAATGCATTCTTTAAAGCTAATTGAATAAAATGAAAGTCATACAAATTCAAACAAAGTTTTTTGAACCAAATGAAAGTCAAATGCATTCTTCAAAGCTAATCGAAAATAATGAAAGTCAAACACATTCAAACAAACCTTCTTGAATCAAATGAAAGTCAAATGCATTCTTAAAAGCTAATTAAATCGAATGAAAGTCAAACACATTCAAACAAAGCTTAATGAAGCAAATAAAAGTCAAATGCATTCTTCAAAGCTAATTGATCCATATGAAAGTCAAACAAATTCAAACAAAGCTTTTTGAATCAAATGAAAGTCAAATGCATTCTTCAAAGCTAATTGAATAGAATGAAAGTCAAACACATTCAAACAAAGCTTAATGAATCAAATGAAAGTCAAATGCATTCTTCAAAGCTAATTGATCCAAATGAAAGTCAAACACATTCAAACAAAGCTTTTTGAATCAAATGAAAGTCAATGCATAATTCAAAGGTAATTGAATCAAATGAAAGTCAAACACATTCAAACGAAACTTTTCGAATCAAATGAAAGTCAAATGCATTCTTAAAAGCTAATTGAATCGAATGAAAGTCAAACACATTCAAACAAAGCTTTTTGAATCAATTGAAATTTAAATGCATTTTTCAAAGCTAATTGAATCAAATGAAAGTCAAACACATTCACACAAAGCTTTTTGAATCAATTGAAATTTAAATGCATTTTTCAAAGCTAATTGAATCAAATGAAAGTCAAACACATTCACACAAAGCTTTTTGAACCAAATGAAAGTCAAATGCATTCTTCAAAGCTAATTGAAACTAATGAAAGTCAAATATATTCATACAAACTTTTTGAATCAAATGAAAGTCAAATGCAGTCTTAAAAGCTAATTGAATCGAATGAAAGTCAAACACATTCAAAACAAAGCTTAATGAATCAAATGAAAGTCAAAATCATTCTTCAAAGCTATATGAATAGAATTAAAGTCAAACACATTCAAACAAAGCTTTTTGAATCAAATGAAAGTCAATGCATTCTTCAAAGCTAATTGATCCAAATGAAAGTCAAATACATTCAAACAAAGATTTTTAAATCAAATGAAAGTCAAATGCATTCTTCAAAGCTAATTGAATATAATGAAAGTCAAACACATTCAAACAAAGCTTTTTGAATCAAATGAAAGTCAAATGCATTCTTCAAAGCTAATTGAATAGAATGAAAGTCAAACACATTCAAACAAAGCTTAATGAATCAAATGAAAGTCAAATGCATTCTTCAAAGCTAATTGATCCAAATGAAAGTCAAACACATTCAAACAAAGCTTTTTGAATCAAATGAAAGTCATTGCATAATTCAAAGGTAATTGAATCAAATGAAAGTCAAACACATTCAAACAAACCTTCTTGAATCAAATGAAAGTCAAATGCATTCTTAAAAGCTAATTAAATCGAATGAAAGTCAAACACATTCAAACAAAGCTTAATGAAGCAAATAAAAGTCGAATGCATTCTTCAAAGCTAATTGATCCAAATGAAAGTCAAACAAATTCAAACAAAGCTTTTTGAGTCAAATGAAAGTCAAATGCATTATTCATAGCTAATTGAATAGAATGAAAGTCAAACACATTCAAACAAAGCTTAATGAATCAAATGAAAGTCAAATGCATTCTTCAAAGCTAATTGATCCAAATGAAAGTCAAACACATTCAAACAAAGCTTTTTGAATCAAATGAAAGTCAATGCATAATTCAAAGGTAATTAAATCAAATGAAAGTCAAACACATTCAAACGAAACTTTTCGAATCAAATGAAAGTCAAATGCATTCTTAAAAGCTAATTGAATCGAATGAAAGTCAAACACATTCAAACAAAGCTTTTTGAATCAATTGAAATTTAAATGCATTTTTCAAAGCTAATTGAATCAAATGAAAGTCAAACACATTCACACAAAGCTTTTTGAACCAAATGAAAGTCAAATGCATTCTTCAAAGCTAATTGAAACTAATGAAAGTCAAATATATTCATACAAACCTTTTTGAATCAAATGAAAGTCAAATGTAGTCTTAAAAGCTAATTGAATCAAATGAAAGTCAAACACATTCAAACAAAGCTTAATGAATCAAATGAAAGTCAATTGCATTCTTCAAAGCTAATTGAATATAATGAAAGTCAAACACATTCAAACAAAGCATTTTGAATCAAATGAAATTAAAATGCATTCTTTAAAGCTAATTGAATAAAATGAAAGTCATACAAATTCAAACAAAGTTTTTTGAACCAAATGAAAGTCAAATGCATTCTTCAAAGCTAATCGAAAATAATGAAAGTCAAACACATTCAAACAAACCTTCTTGAATCAAATGAAAGTCAAATGCATTCTTAAAAGCTAATTAAATCGAATGAAAGTCAAACACATTCAAACAAAGCTTAATGAAGCAAATAAAAGTCAAATGCATTCTTCAAAGCTAATTGATCCATATGAAAGTCAAACAAATTCAAACAAAGCTTTTTGAATCAAATGAAAGTCAAATGCATTCTTCAAAGCTAATTGAATAGAATGAAAGTCAAACACATTCAAACAAAGCATAATGAATCAAATGAAAGTCAAATGCATTCTTCAAAGCTAATTGATCCAAATGAAAGTCAAACACATTCAAACAAAGCTTTTTGAATCAAATGAAAGTCAATGCATAATTCAAAGGTAATTGAATCAAATGAAAGTCAAACACATTCAAACGAAACTTTTCGAATCAAATGAATGTCAAATGCAGTCTTAAAAGCTAATTGAATCGAATGAAAGTCAAACACATTCAAATAAAGCTTAATGAATCAAATGAAAGTCAATTGCATTCTTCAAAGCTAATTGAATATAATGAAAGTCAAACACATTCAAACAAAGCATTTTGAATCAAATGAAATTAAAATGCATTCTTTAAAGCTAATTGAATAAAATGAAAGTCATACAAATTCAAACAAAGTTTTTTGAACCAAATGAAAGTCAAATGCATTCTTCAAAGCTAATCGAAAATAATGAAAGTCAAACACATTCAAACAAACCTTCTTGAATCAAATGAAAGTCAAATGCATTCTTAAAAGCTAATTAAATCGAATGAAAGTCAAACACATTCAAACAAAGCTTAATGAAGCAAATAAAAGTCGAATGCATTCTTCAAAGCTAATTGATCCAAATGAAAGTCAAACAAATTCAAACAAAGCTTTTTGAATCAAATGAAAGTCAAATGCATTCTTAAAAGCTAATTGAATAGAATGAAAGTCAAACACATTCAAACAAAGCTTAATGAATCAAATGAAAGTCAAATGCATTCTTCAAAGCTAATTGATCCAAATGAAAGTCAAACACATTCAAACAAAGCTTTTTGAATCAAATGAAAGTCAATGCATAATTCAAAGGTAATTGAATCAAATGAAAGTCAAACACATTCAAACGAAACTTTTCGAATCAAATGAAAGTCAAATGCATTCTTAAAAGCTAATTGAATCGAATGAAAGTCAAACACATTCAAACAAAGCTTTTTGAATCAATTGAAATTTAAATGCATTTTTCAAAGCTAATTGAATCAAATGAAAGTCAAACACATTCAAATAAAGCTTAATGAATCAAATGAAAGTCAATTGCATTCTTCAAAGCTAATTGAATATAATGAAAGTCAAACACATTCAAACAAAGCATTTTGAATCAAATGAAATTAAAATGCATTCTTTGAAGCTAATTGAATAAAATAAAAGTCATACAAATTCAAACAAAGTTTTTTGAACCAAATGAAAGTCAAATGCATTCTTCAAAGCTAATCGAAAATAATGAAAGTCAAACACATTCAAACAAACCTTCTTGAATCAAATGAAAGTCAAATGCATTCTTAAAAGCTAATTAAATCGAATGAAAGTCAAACACATTCAAACAAAGCTTAATGAAGCAAATAAAAGTCGAATGCATTCTTCAAAGCTAATTGATCCAAATGAAAGTCAAACAAATTTAAACAAAGCTTTTTGAATCAAATGAAAGTCAAATGCATTCTTCAAAGCTAATTGAATAGAATGAAAGTCAAACACATTCAAACAAAGCTTAATGAATCAAATGAAAGTCAAATGCATTCTTCAAAGCTAATTGATCCAAATGAAAGTCAAACACATTCAAACAAAGCTTTTTGAATCAAATGAAAGTCAATGCATAATTCAAAGGTAATTGAATCAAATGAAAGTCAAACACATTCAAACGAAACTTTTCGAATCAAATGAAAGTCAAATGCATTCTTAAAAGCTAATTGAATCGAATGAAAGTCAAACACATTCAAACAAAGCTTTTTGAATCAATTGAAATTTAAATGCATTTTTCAAAGCTAATTGAATCAAATGAAAGTCAAACACATTCACACAAAGCTTTTTGAATCAATTGAAATTTAAATGCATTTTTCAAAGCTAATTGAATCAAATGAAAGTCAAACACATTCACACAAAGCTTTTTGAACCAAATGAAAGTCAAATGCATTCTTCAAAGCTAATTGAAACTAATGAAAGTCAAATATATTCATACAAACTTTTTGAATCAAATGAAAGTCAAATGCAGTCTTAAAAGCTAATTGAATCGAATGAAAGTCAAACACATTCAAACAAAGCTTAATGAATCAAATGAAAGTCAATTGCATTCTTCAAAGCTAATTGAAACTAACGAAAGTCAAACGCATTCATACATAGCTTTTTGAATAAAATGAAATTTAAATGCATTCTTCAAAGCTAATTGAATCAAATGAAAGTCAAACACATTCAAACAAACCTTTTTGAATCAAATGAAAGTCAAATGCATTCTTAAAAGTTAATTGAAACGAATGAAAGTCAAACACATTCAAAACAAAGCTTAATGAATCAAATGAAAGTCAAAATCATTCTTCAAAGCTATATGAATAGAATTAAAGTCAAACACATTCAAACAAAGCTTTTTGAATCAAATGAAAGTCAATGCATTCTTCAAAGCTAATTGATCCAAATGAAAGTCAAATACATTCAAACAAAGATTTTTAAATCAAATGAAAGTCAAATGCATTCTTCAAAGCTAATTGAATATAATGAAAGTCAAACACATTCAAACAAAGCTTTTTGAATCAAATGAAATTAAAATTCATTATTTAAAGCTAATTAAATAAAATGAAAGTCAAACACATTCAAACAAAGTTTTTTAAACCAAACGAAAGTCAAATGCATTCTTCAAAGCTAATCGAAAATAATGAAAGTCAAACACATTCAAACAAACCTTCTTGAATCAAATGAAAGTCAAATGCATTCTTAAAAGCTAATTAGATCGAATGAAAATCAAACACATTCAAACAAAGCTTTTTGAGTCAAATGAAAGTAAAATGCATTCTTCAAACCTAATTGAATCAAATGAAAGTCAATCACATTCAAACAAAACTTTTCTAATCAAATGAAAGTCAAATGCATTCTTCAAAGCTAATTGAAACAAATGAAAGTCAAACACATTCAAACAAAGCTTTTTGAATTAAATGAAAGTCAAATGCATACTTCAAAGGTAATTGATCCAAATGAAAGTCAAATACATTCAAACAATGCTTTTTAAATCAAATGAAAGTCAAATGTATTATTCAAAGCTAATTGAATATAATGAAAGTCAAACACATTCAAACAAAGCTTTTTGAATCAAATGAAATTAAAATGCATTCTTTAAAGCTAATTGAATAAAATGAAAGTCATACAAATTCAAACAAAGTTTTTTAAACCAAATGAAAGTCAAATGCATTATTCAAAGCTAAATGGAAATAACGAAAGTCAAACACATTCAAACAAACCTTCTTGAATCAAATGAAAGTCAAATGCATTCTTAAAAGCTAATTGAATCGAATGAGAGTCAAACAAATTCAAACAAAGTTTTTTAAACCAAACGAAAGTCAAATGCATTCTTAAAAGCTAATTGAAACTAATGAAAGTCAAACACATTCAAACAAAGCTTAATGAAGCAAATAAAAGTCAAATGCATTCTTCAAAGCTAATTGATCCAAATGAAAGTCAAACAAATTCAAACAAAGCTTTTTGAATCAAATGAAAGTCAAATGCATTCTTCAAAGCTAATTGAATATAATGAAAGTCAAACAAATTCAAACAAAGCTTCTTGAATCAAATGAAAGTCAAATGCATTCTTAAAAGCTAAATAAATCGAATGAAAGTCAAACACATTCAACCAAACCTTTTTGAAATAAATGAAAGGCAAATGCATTCTTAAAAGCTAATTAGATCGAATTAAAATCAAACACATTCAAACAAAGCTTTTTGAGTCAAATGAAAGTAAAATGCATTCTTCAAACCTAATTTAATCAAATGAAAGTCAATCACATTCAAACAAAACTTTTCTAATCAAATGAAAGTCAAATGCATTCTTCAAAGCTAATTGAAACAAATGAAAGTCAAACACATTCAAACAAAGCTTTTGAATCAAATGAAAGTCAAATGCATACTTCAAAGGTAATTGATCCAAATGAAAGTCAAATACATTCAAACAATGCTTTTTAAATAAAATGAAAGTAAAATGCATTATTCAAAGCTAATTGAATATAATGAAAGTCAAACACATTCAAACAAAGCTTTTTGAATCAAATGAAATTAAAATGCATTCTTTAAAGCTAATTGAATAAAATGAAAGTCATACAAATTCAACAAAGTTTTTTGAACCAAATGAAAGTTTAATGCATTCTTCAAAGCTAATTGAAAATAATGAAAGTCAAACACATTCTGACCAAAGTGGCCAAGGTTCGGATATTCCAGTCCAAGAGTTGAACGTTAGCGAATTGATTTTGTCCAAGACTTTCTTCGATGCTACTCCTATGGATTTTGGTGTGCACGGTCCATATAATTCCTCAACTGGTTGCACCATATTGAGCGTGACTAATTTACCTTGATAGTGGGGGAATGTAGACGGATTCAATGCAGACCTTATGGAGGGTTTCAAGCTGGTTTTTCTTCGTAATAAAGGAGCTTGAATGAAGGCTTAAATGAGTGGGTTACAAAGGCGCATTTCAAGGCTGCTTTGGAGGACGAATTTGGACAGCATGTTGGAGACAATTTGCTGAACGTTTTGGGAGTTATTCTTCCCTTGTTATAAGCTTTCTTAATTAGAGTAATAATTAGTTGTAATAGGGATTAAGTTGGACGGTTATGAGCCACTTAATCTACCCTTATTTTCAGTTTTGTTATTTCTGATTTGTTGCATGTTTTAGCTAACTCTAGTGGCAAGTAAATGATGTACTAAAGCTATAAATAGCATGCTAATGATCAATGAAAGGGATTCCAGAAATTTGCAAGAAACACACGAGTGTATGATCTAAATTTGACTTGTGCTAGTCAGGTTTGATTTTCCAAACTTGAGAGTTATCTCAATTTGAAGAGTTTGTGTTTTAGTGAGAGTTCCTAAGACTTAAACTTGTAGTTGTCGAATAGGTGAGAGTTCCCTAATCACTACTACGCCCAAACAAGTGAGTGAGTGTTCCTCATTGTTATATCCTCAAGGTTAAGGGTGAGAGTTCCCCTAATCCTTCTTAGTTACCCCACATTGCTACTTCTAATTCAACTAAACACAACACGCATTCCAGACCGTTTGTAAACAAGTTTCTCACCTTGCTTACACATCATTTGGCGCGTCAGGTAGGGGGAGAGTTTTCTTAAATTCTTCCAAAGGGGTCGAATACCTACATACCATGGGAGAAAATCAAGACTTGAGGACAGCTTTGGAAGCTCTTAATCGGTCCATTGCTAGTCAAGAGAGGTTGGCCGAGACCAACGCCAATCTACAAGGGAACCTTGCTGCCTTAATGGCAAGACTCATGAACGAGCATGATAGGAGAGATCAAGGCGAAGACCCTCCACCTAGGAGGGAAGATAGGAGTCTCAAAGTGGACGTCCCTGCCTTTGATGGGACACTTGATCCAGAAAAGTACTTGGAATGGGATAAATCCTTGGAGAGGTATTTCGATTACAAGGACATTCAAGAGGAGTTCCAAAAATACAAGATAGCCAAGGTGAAATTGAAAGGCTATGGAGATAACTGGCTACAAGGAGAGCAAAGGGGACGTACTCTTAGGGGTAAGGCATCCATTTCTACTTGGAGCAAGTTAAAGAAAAGGATGAGGGATCGCTTTATTCTTCACAATTTCAAGCAAAGTCAATATGTGAAGTGGAGCACTTTGCAACAAAATGGAGAATCAGTTGAGGACTACATCAAAGAGTTTGACAGACTTTCTATCGTGTGTGAAATCACGGAGAATGAAGAACTCAAGATGGGACGTTTCGTGGCTGGGTTGGATCAAGAGTTGCAAGACAAACTTGAAGGTTACACCAATTTAACCTTTGCTGAAGCTTGCAAATTTGTGATCAAGTTTGATTCAAAAAGGAAGAAGAAGAAGCCGATTGTCACCCCTCAAACGGCACGAAGACCAACCTTCCCTGTCAAAGATGGTTCTTCTTTTGTCAAAGCCAACGATCCACCTAAGAAGGACAAGAAAAATTTCAAAATGAGTGACATAGTTTGTTACAAGTGCGGAGGAAGGGGCCATTTTAAGAAGGATTGTCCAAATTCCAGAGCTTTGACCATACAAGAGGTAAAGCTTATTGCTAATCAAACTATCAATTGGGAGGATTTCGAGGTTGAAGAAGTGGAGGACGTGAATTCTAATGAAGGGGACGAGGAGGAAGAGCAATGTTTCCCGAAGAAGAGACCAAAACAAATCTGGTTGTGAGACGGGCGTTGCAAGCTCGTGTTGACGAACCCTTAGCACCGCAAAGGCAACATATTTTCATTACCAAGTGTAAGATTAAAGGCGAGGTATGTGATTTAATTGTTGATGGTGGTAGTGAGGCAAATACAGTTTACAAAACCTTGATAGCTAGACTTGGTCTTACAACGACAAATCACCCACATCCTTATAAGTTGAGTTGGTTGGACTCTAATTCTAGCACGGGAGTTAGGAAACAATGCATGGTTAGTTTTTCTATTGGGTCTTATCATGATACTCAACTGTGTGATGTTGTGTCTATGGATGCTTGTCACATTTTGCTTGGTAGACCTTGGCAAACTGATCGAAAATCTCAACATGATGGGTACTATAACACTTACACTATAACTCACCAAGGAAAACAAAAAAAATTGCACCCATTACCACCCCCACGGTTTTCACAAAATCCTAAACAATCAAAGGAGGTGTCATTGCTTACCCTTAAGGAATTTGAAAGGGAAATTGATGGCGAGGAGGAATTATACTTGTTGTACTCTAAAGAGATCCACGAAAATTTTGTGAGTCAAAATCCCAAATTAGCTCAGTTGATTAAGGATTTTGAGGATGTTTTTCCCGATGAGTTACCGAAAGAGTTACCACCTTTGAGGGGAATTGAACATCAAATTGACCTCATTCCGGGTGCTCCTTTGCCTAACAAACCTGCCTATAGGTGTAATCCTTTGGAACTAAGGAATTGCAACGACAAATTGAGGAGTTGATGAGTATGGGGTATGTACATGAGTCTATGAGTCCGTGTGCTGTTCCTGCTCTTTTGGTCCCAAAAAAGGATGGTACATGGAGTATGTGTATTGATAGTAGGGCTGTTAACAATATTACCATCAAGTATAGGTTTCCAATTCCAAGACTAGATGACATGTTTGATGAACTGAGTGGCTCGAAGTGGTTTTCAAAAGTGGATTTGAGGAGTGGTTATCATCAAATTCGGATGACGAAAGGAGATGAATGGAAGACCGCTTTCAAAACCAAGCACGGCTTGTATGAGCGGCTCGTGATGCCATTTGGACTCACCAACGCACCTAGCACTTTCATGAGGTTGATGAACGAGGTGTTGCGGCCTTTCCTTGGCAAATTCGTGGTGGTGTACCTGATGATATCCTTATTTATAGCAAAGATGGGAATGAACATTTGATACATTTATTTAAAGTTTTTACGGTTTTGAGAGAACAAAAATTGTATGGAAAACTTGAAAAATGTAATTTTATGCTATATGAGGTCACTTTTCTTGGTTACATTGTTTCAGGAGAAGGTGTGAAAGTTGATCCTAGCAAGATTGAGGCTATTCAATCATGGCCTAGTCCAAAGACACTCACAGAGGTCCGTTCTTTCCATGGATTAGCTTCCTTTTATAGGAGGTTCATTCGTAATTTCAGCACTCTCATGACCCCTATCACCGAGTGCACAAAGAAGGGCTCATTTGAGTGGACTCCTCAAGCTCAAAAGGCATTTGAAGTGATCAAAGAAAAAATGTGCAATACACCCATCCTAGCACTTCCAGATTTTTCAAAACCATTTGAAGTTGAGTGTGATGCAAGCGGAAAGGGGATTGGTGCCGTGTTGATTCAAGAAGGGCGTCCTATTGCCTACTTTAGTGAGAAATTGAGCCAAGGCAAGCTGAATTATTCCACCTATGATAAGGAGTTCTATGCAATGGTGCGAGCTTTGAATCATTGGTCGCACTACCTGAGACCACAACCCTTCATACATCATTCTGACCATGAATCTTTGAGGTTCATCCATGGCCAAAAGAAGTTGAATTCGAGACATGCAAAGTGGGTGGAATTCTTGCAAACATTTAACTTTTCATCAAAGTACAAGAGTGGAAAGGCAAATGTTGTTGCGGATGCCTTATCTCGAAGGCATACTTTACTTGGAGTCGTTGAGGCGAAAGTCCTTAGGTTCGAATTAATCAAAGAATACTACAAGGAAGATGATGATTTCAAGGTCATTTTGGAGAAATGCGTGAATGGTAGTTATGAATTATTTTCCTTACAAAATGATTTTCTTTTTAAGGGAAATAGGTTATGTATTCCCCAAATGTCCAATTCGAAGCTTGTTGATTCATGAAGCGCATGGGGGAGGTTTAGCAGGCCATTTTGGAGTTCAAAAGACTATGGAGCTTCTTCAAGCTCACTTTTATTGGCCTAGTATGCTATCCACTGTTCACCGTGTTGTGGCACGTTGCTCTACTTGTCAAAGGGCAAAGATGGTGTTTGACAAAGGTCTTTACAAGCCATTGCCAATTCCGGAGAGACCTTGGGAAGACATAAGCATGGATTTCATTGTGGCTTTACCTAGAACTCAAAGAGGTAAGGACTCAATCATGGTGGTAGTTGATCGTTTTTCAAAAATGGCTCACTTTGTCCCTTGTCATAAAACCGAGGATGCTGCGAAGGTGGCGAAATTATATTTTGATGGGGTTGTTCGTTTCCATGGAATCCCACGCACCATTGTTTCAGATCGAGATACAAAGTTCCAAAGTCATTTTTGGAAGTCCTTGTGGCGTCTTATGGGAACCAAGTTGCTGTTTTCTACCTCACATCACCCCCAAACCGATGGCCAAACCGAGGTGGTGAATAGGGTACTAGGTTCTTTGCTTAGGACCTTGGTTAGTAATCGCACCAAAGATTGGGATGTCAAACTCGCTCATGCCGAGTTTGCTTACAATAGAACTCCTAGCGCTACTACAAAGTATTCTCCTTTTGAAGTAGTCTATGGTTCTAATCCTTATGTTCCAATTGATCTCATAGCGTTGCCTCGAGACAAGTTCGTGCATGGAGGTGCCAAGGAACAAGCCGAGTTCATGGTGAAAATCCACAAGGAAGTAAGGAAGAACATCGAAAAGGCTAATGAAATCTATAAGAAGCAAGCCAACAAGAGAGTCTAAAACGTGAGAAGTTTTGAAGTTGGTGACTTAGTGTGGATTTACATGAGGAAGGAAAGGTTTCCCAATCAAAGGAAGAACAAGCTCATGCCACGAGCCGAGGGTCCTTTTGAGATAGTGGAAAAGATCAATGACAATGCCTACAAGGTAGATTTGGGAGGAAAGTATGGCGTCTCAAGCACATTCAATGTGGGGGATCTAGCACCGTACTATAATGATGAAGAATTGAGGGCAATTCCCTTTGAAGAAGGGGAGGATGACCAAAGTGGCCAAGGTTCGGATATTCCAGTCCAAGAGTTGAACGTTAGGGAATTGATTTTGTCCAAGACTTTCTTCGATGCTACTCCTATGGATTTTGGTGTGCACGGTCCATATAATTCCTCAACTGGTTGCACCATATTGAGCGTGACTAATTACCTTGATAGTGGGGGAATGTAGACGGATTCAATGCAGACCTTATGGAGGGTTTCAAGCTGGTTTAACTTCGTAATAAAGGAGCTTGAATGAAGGCTTAAATGAGGGGGTTACAAAGGCGCATTTCAAGGCTGCTTTGGAGGACGAATTTGGACAGCATGTTGGAGTCAATTTGCTGAACGTTTTGGGAGTTATTCTTACCTTGTTATAAGCTTTCTTAATTAGAGTAATAATTAGTTGTAATAGGGATTAAGTTGGACGGTTATGAGCCACTTAATCTACCCTTATTTTCAGTTTTGTTATTTCTGATTTGTTGCTTGTTTTAGCTAACTCTAGTGGCAAGTAAATGATGTACTAAAGCTATAAATAGCATGCTAATGATCAATGAAAGGGATTCCAGAAATTTGCAAGAAACACACGAGTGTATGATCTAAATTTGACTTGTGCTAGTCAGGTTTGATTTTCCAAACTTGAGAGTTATCTCAATTTGAAGAGTTTGTGTTTTAGTGAGAGTTCCTAAGACTTAAACTTGTAGTTGTCGAATAGGTGAGAGTTCCCTAATCACTACTACGCCCAAACAAGTGAGTGAGTGTTCCTCTTGTTATATCCTCAAGGTTAAAGGTGAGAGTTCCCCTAATCCTTCTTAGTTACCCCACATTGCTACTTCTAATTCAACTAAACACAACACGCATTCCAGACCGTTTGTAAACAAGTTTCTCACCTTGCTTACACATCACATTCAAACAAACCTTCTTGAATCAAATGAAAGTCAAATGCATTCTTAAAAGCTTATTGAATCGAATGAAAGTCAACACATTCAAACAAAAATTTTTGAACCAAATGAAAGTTAAATGTATTCTTCAAAGCTAATTGAAACTAATGAAAGTCAAAAGCATTCATACAAAGCTTTTTGAATAAAATGAAATTCAAATGCGTTCTTCAAAGCTAATTGAATCAAATGAAAGTCAAACACATTCAAACAAACCTTTTTGAATCAAATAAAAGTCAAATGCATTCTTAAAAGCTAATTGAATAGAATGAAAGTCAAACACATTCAAACAAAGCTTTTTGAATCAAATGAAATTCAAATGAATTCTTCAAAGCTAATTGATCCAAGTGAAAGTCAAACACATTCAAACAAAGCTTTTTGAATAAAATGAAATTCAAATGCGTTCTTCAAAGCTAATTGAATCAAATGAAAGTCAAACACATTCAAACAAACCTTTTTGAATCAAATAAAAGTCAAATGCATTCTTAAAAGCTAATTGAATAGAATGAAAGTCAAACACATTCAAACAAAGCTTTTTGAATCAAATGAAATTCAAATGAATTCTTCAAAGCTAATTGATCCAAGTGAAAGTCAAACACATTCAAACAAAGCTTTTTGAATCAAATGAAAGTCAAATGCATACTTCAAAGGTAATTGAATCAAATGAAAGTCAAACACATTCAAACGAAACTTTTCGAATCAAATGAAAGTCAATTGCATTCTTAAAAGCTAATTGAATCGAATGAAAGTCAAACACATTCAAACAAAGCTTTTTGAATCAATTGAAATTTAAATGCATTTTTCAAAGCTAATTGAATCAAATGAAAGTCAAACACATTCACACAAAGCTTTTTGAACCAAATGAAAGTCAAATGCATTCTTCAAAGCTAATTGAAACTAATGAAAGTCAAATACATTCATACAAACCTTTTTGAATGAAATGAAAGTCAAATGCAGTCTTAAAAGCTAATTGAATCGAATGAAAGTCAAACACATTCAAACAAAGCTTAATGAATCAAATGAAAGTCAATTGCATTCTTCAAAGCTAATTGAAACTAATGAAAGTCAAACGCATTCATACAAAGCTTTTTGAATAAAATGAAATTCAAATGCATTCTTCAAAGCTAATTAAATCAAATGAAAATCAAACACATTCAAACAAACCTTTTTGAATCAAATGAAAGTCAAATGCATTCTTAAAAGCTTATTGAATTGAATGAAAGTCAAACACATTCATAACAAAGCTTAATGAATCAAATGAAAGTCAAAATCATTCTTCAAAGCTATATGAATAGAATTAAAGTCAAACACATTCAAACAAAGCTTAATGAATCAAATGAAAGTCAATTGCATTCTTCAAAGCTAATTGAAACTAATGAAAGTCAAACGCATTCATACAAAGCTTTTTGAATAAAATGAAATTCAAATGCATTCTTCAAAGCTAATTAAATCAAATGAAAGTCAAACACATTCAAACAAACCTTTTTGAATCAAATGAAAGTCAAATGCATTCTTAAAAGCTTATTGAAACGAATGAAAGTCAAACACATTCAAAACAAAGCTTAATGAATCAAATGAAAGTCAAAATCATTCTTCAAAGCTATATGAATAGAATTAAAGTCAAACACATTCAAACAAAGCTTTTTGAATCAAATGTAAGTCAATGCATTCTTCAAAGCTAATTGATCCAAATTAAAGTCAAATACATTCAAACAAAGCTTTTTAAATCAAATGAAAGTCAAATGCATTCTTCAAAGCTAATTGAATATAATGAAAGTCAAACACATTCAAACAAAGATTTTTGAACCAAATGAAAGTTAAATGCATTCTTCAAAGCTAATTGAAACTAATGAAAGTCAAAAGCATTCATACAAATCTTTTTGAATAAAATGAAATTCAATTGCGTTCTTCAAAGCTAATTGAATCAAATGAAAGTCAAACACATTCAAACAAACCTTTTTGAATGAAATAAAAGTCAAATGCATTCTTAAAAGCTAATTGAATCGAATGAAAGTCAAACACATTCAAACAAAGCTTTTTGAATCAAATGAAATTCAAATGAATTCTTCAAAGCTAATTGATCCAAATGAAAGTCAAACACATTCAAACAAAGCTTTTTGAATCAAATAAAAGTCAAATGCATACTTCAAAGGTAATTGAATCAAATAAAAGTCAAACACATTCAAACGAAACTTTTCGAATCAAATGAAAGTCAATTGCATTCTTAAAAGCTAAATGAATCGAATGAAAGTCAATCACATTCAAACAAAGCTTTTTGAATCAATTGAAATTTAAATGCATTTTTCAAAGCTAATTGAATCAAATGAAAGTCAAACACATTCACACAAAGCTTTTTGAACCAAATGAAAGTCAAATCCATTCTTCAAAGCTAATTGAAACTAATGAAAGTCAAATACTTTCATACAAACCTTTTTGAATGAAAAGAAAGTCAAATGCAGTCTTAAAAGCTAAATTAATCGAATGAAAGTCAAACACATTCAAACAAAGCTTAATGAATCGAATGAAAGTCAGTTGCATTCTTCAAAGCTAATTGAAACTAATGAAAGTCAAACGCATTCATACAAAGCTTTTTGAATAAAATGAAATTCAAATGCATTCTTCAAAGCTAATTGAATCAAATGAAAGTCAAACACATTCAAACAAACCTTTTTGAATCAAATGAAAGTCAAATGCATTCTTAAAAGCTTATTGAATCGAATGAAAGTCAAACACATTCAAAACAAAGCGTAATGAATCAAATGAAAGTCAAAATCATTCTTCAAAGCTATATGGATAGAATTAAAGTCAAACACATTCAAACAAAGCTTTTTGAATCAAATGAAAGTCAATGCATTCTTCAAAGCTAATTGATCCAAATGAAAGTCAAATACATTCAAACAAAGCTTTTTAAATAAAATGAAAGTCAAATGCATTCTTCAAAGCTAATTGAATATAATGAAAGTCAAACACATTCAAACAAAGCTTTTTGAATCAAATGAAATTAAAATGCATTCCTTAAAGCTAATTGAATAAAATGAAATTCAAACACATTCAAACAAAGTTTTTGAACCAAATGAAAGTCAAATGCATTCTTCAAAGCTAATTTTAACTAATGAAAGTCAAACACATTCAAACAAACCTTTTTGAAACAAATGAAAGTCAAATGCATTCTTAAAAGCTAATTAGATCGAATGAAAATCAAACACATTCAAACAAAACTTTTTGAGTCAAATGAAAGTAAAATGCATTCTTGAAACCTAATTTAATCAAATGAAAGTCAATCACATTCAAACAAAAATTTTCTAATCAAATGAAAGTCAAAAGCATTTTCAAAGCTAATTGAAACAAATGAAAGTCAAACACATTCAAACAAAGCTTTTTAAATCAAATGAAATTCAAATGCATTTTTCAAAGCTAATTGAATCAAATGAAAGTCTAACACATTCAAACAAAGATTTTTGAACCAAATGAAAGTCAAATGCATTCTTCAAAGCTAATTGAAACAAATGAATGTCAAACACATTCAAACAAAGGTTCTTGAATAAAATGAAAGTCAAATGCATTCTTCAAAGCTAATTGAATAGAATGAAAGTCAAACAAATTCATACAAAGCTTTTTGAATCAAATGAAAGTCAAATGCATTCTTCAAAGCTAATTGATCCAAATGAAAGTAAAACACATTCAAACAAAGCTTTTTGAACCAAATGAAAGTCAAATGCATAATTCAAAGGTAATTGAATCAAATGAAAGTCAAACACATTCAAACGAAACTTTTCGAATCAAATGAAAGTCAAATGCATTCTTAAAAGCTAATTGAATCGAATGAAAGTCAAACACATTCAAACAAAGCTTTTTGAATCAATTGAAATTTAAATGCATTTTTCAAAGCTAATTGAATCAAATGAAAGTCAAACACATTCACACAAAGCTTTTTGAACCAAATGAAAGTCAAATGCATTCTTCAAAGCTAATTGAAACTAATGAAAGTCAAATACATTCATACAAACCTTTTTGAATCAAATGAAAGTCAAATGCAGTCTTAAAAGCTAATTGAATCGAATGAAAGTCAAACACATTCAAACAAAGCTTAATGAATCAAATGAAAGTCAATTGCATTCTTCAAAGCTAATTGAAACTAATGAAAGTCAAACGCATTCATACAAAGCTTTTTGAATAAAATGAAATTCAAATGCATTCTTCAAAGCTAATTGAATCAAATGAAAGTCAAACACATTCAAACAAACCTTTTTGAATTAAATGAAAGTCAAATGCATTCTTAAAAGCTAATTGAATCGAATGAAAGTCAAACACATTCAAAACAAAGCTTAATGAATCAAATGAAAGTCAAAATCATTCTTCAAAGCTATATGAATAGAATTCAAGTCAAACACATTCAAACAAACCTTTTTGAATCAAATGAAAGTCAATGCATTCTTCAAAGCTAATTGATCCAAATGAAAGTCAAATACATTCAAACAAAGCTTTTTAAATCAAATGAAAGTCAAATGCATTCTTCAAAGCTAATTGAATATAATGAAAGTCAAACACATTCAAACAAAGCTTTTTGAATCAAATGAAATTAAAATGCATTCTTTAAAGCTAATTGAATAAAATGAAAGTCAAACACATTCAAACAAAGTTTTTTGAACCAAATGAAAGTCAAATGCATTCTTCAAAGCTAATTGAACCTAATGAAAGTCAAACACATTCAAACAAACCTTTTTGAAATAAATGAAAGTCAAATGCATTCTTAAAAGCTAATTAGATCGAATGAAAATCAAACACATTCAAACAAAGCTTTTTGAGTCAAATGAAAGTAAAATGCATTCTTCAAACCTAATTTAATCAAATGAAAGTCAATCACATTCAAACAAAACTTTTCTAATCAAATGAAAGTCAAATGCATTCTTCAAAGCTTACAATAGAACTCCTAGCGCTACTACAAAGTATTCTCCTTTTGAAGTAGTCTATGGTTCTAATCCTTATGTTCCAATTGATCTCATAGCGTTGCCTCGAGACAAGTTCGTGCATGGAGGTGCCAAGGAACAAGCCGAGTTCATGGTGAAAATCCACAAGGAAGTAAGGAAGAACATCGAAAAGGCTAATGAAATCTATAAGAAGCAAGCCAACAAGAGAGTCTAAAACGTGAGAAGTTTTGAAGTTGGTGACTTAGTGTGGATTTACATGAGGAAGGAAAGGTTTCCCAATCAAAGGAAGAACAAGCTCATGCCACGAGCCGAGGGTCCTTTTGAGATAGTGGAAAAGATCAATGACAATGCCTACAAGGTAGATTTGGGAGGAAAGTATGGCGTCTCAAGCACATTCAATGTGGGGGATCTAGCACCGTACTATAATGATGAAGAATTGAGGGCAATTCCCTTTGAAGAAGGGGAGGATGACCAAAGTGGTCAAGGTTCGAATATTCCAGTCCAAGAGTTGAACGTTAGGGAATTGATTTTGTCCAAGTCTTTCTTCGATGCTACTCCTATGGATTTTGGCGTGCACGGTCCATATAATTCCTCAAATGGTTGCACCATATTGAGCGTGACTAATTACCTCAATAATGGGGGAATGTAGGCTGATTTAATGCATACTTTAAGGAGAGTTTCAAGCTGGCTTAATTTCGTAAAAAAGGAGCTTGAATGAAGGCTTAATTGGGAGGTTACAAAGGCGCATTTCAAGGCTACTTTGGAGGACGAATTTGGACAGCATTTTGGAGTCAATTTGCTGAACGTTTTGGGAGTTATTCTTCCCTTGTTTTAAGCTCCCTTAATTAGAGCAATAATTAGTTGTAATGGGGATTATTTTGGACGGTTATGAGCCACTTAATCTACCCTTATTTTCAGCTTTGTTATTTCTGATTTATTGCTTGTTTTAGCTAAGTGTAGTGGCAATTAAATGATGTACTAAAAGCTATAAATAGCATGCTAATGATCAATGAAAGACATTCCAGAAATTTGCGAAAAACACACGAGTGTATAATCCGAATTTGGCTTGTGCTAGTCAAGTTTATTTTCCAAATTTGAGAGTTACCTCAATTTGAAGAGTTTGTGTTTTAGTGAGAGTTCCTAAAACTTAAACTGGTAGTTGTCGACTAGGTGAGAGTTCCCTAATCACTACTACGCCCAAACACGTGAGTGAGTGTTCCTCACTGTTATATCCTCAAGTTAAGGGTGAGAGTTCCCCTAAACCTTCTCAACACATATTCCCGATCATTTGGAAACAGGTTTCTCAACTTGCTTACACATCATTTGGCGCGTCAGGTAGGGGGTGGAGTTTTCTTAAATCCTTCCAAAGGGGTCAAATACCTACATAGTGACGGTTGATGAAGTTCTGAAAATCCTGTGCAGTCGGCTTGTCAGAATAGGCGGTATGCAGAAAAAGCCCAAAATGTCAGAGCAAGTTTAGGGGTCCGAATGTTCTCAAATAGTTCTCAAAGTGTGAAAATGACTCAAGGCAACTCTCCCTTATATAGGCGAAGTGAGAAGGCGAAGGGTCACTTCCAGAATTCAAAATTTGGGCGGGAAAATCTCTCGTCCTTTCGCCGACTGACACCTGTAGCAGGCCGTCGCCCGTTACTGTGCGACACCTGTCACAGGTAACACGTGACCAATCACGTGCCACCTGTGAGGGGCAAATGATTAGGGGATTTTGCTCCCACCAATCGGAATGCGCCACGTGGACCAATCAGGTCCTGCCAAGTGTCTCCTGTTTGGAACTGTCAGGGCTTGCCACGTGGCACGCGCTTATTCGTCCACCTTGGACCTGTTATGTCACGACATGTGGATACTCCATGCCTGATGGAGAAACCGGCCACCCAGGCCCAATTTCCGAGGGAAGCCCAATCGGCCCTAGGTTTACCTAAACCTAGGATGGGCGCGTTTCCCAAGGTTATAAATACCTCCCTTAATCCTCATTAAGGGGGAGGAGAAGGAGTTTACGAAAAACATTACGGAACAAACACATTAATTACACACAGTAATAACCGGCTGATCTCGCTAACAAAGCAGATTACCTACATTAAACACTCTCACCTAGAGAGACCCTAATCACTTTAATTTTCGTATTAATTTCTCCTTAATCAGTTACTAACTTGACCGTTGGAGGCGGAGCTCACAGGAGTCTCCGTTATTTTGCAGGTACAGGCGTCTGGTTCCAGTCTCGGAATTGTAACTCTCCCGCTGGACATCAGAAAACCCCGAAACATTTGGCGCCGCCTGTGGGGAGAGTACTTCAGAGATGGCATCCAAGTTTGTACCGACTCCTGAAGAGAGGCGTCCCCTAGACGACCCTCAAGTTCAGTCGGACCATGACACCGAAAGTGAATTTGAAGTTGAAACTCATACAGCTTCAGACGGGACCCTAAGGGCCCGATGTACCCGTCATACCGAAAGGAGGGAACGGGAGCATCTTCAAACAGAAAGCGAGCCAGCAGGCGCACCGCCTGTTCGGCAACAGCCGACTGATGGGTCTTCTCCCATCACAAGGAACGAACTCATGACCTTCATGAGGGACTTCAAGGGAGAGATTCAAGAGTTGATCAACAAGAAGTCGACTGCTCCAGTCAAGGAGCAGTCGGCCAAGAAACCCTCCACTTCACTGAAGAGGAAGCCAGTTCAAGGGCGAGAGGCGACTCCTCATCCTAAATCTAGGAAGCGGGAGCCACCTGCCCTTGATTTCACAAAATTCCGTTATCCTACAGGAAATAGGAAACCGGTTCGTCATATTCAGGCGGACGGGTCGAAGCAAACATTCACAGATGCTCGGCTACTGCTAGAGCAGAAGAAGAGTGACCGATTGTCAGAGTCGGCCTCTACTTCAAACTTTCAAGACAGTTTGCGAAATGCCTCGATGAGGCATACTCAGTCGTACCATGAGAGTCAGTCAGGCGGCACCAAACTTACCATTTGTGCCGCAACAACATTATTTTATGCAGCCACCTCCATTTGGTGGACCTGCAGCAAAAAACGTCCAACCTATGGACTGGCAGCTACGGTTGCTTAGACTTGGTGAACAGCCGTCGGCCTTCTCCAAGGAAATTACTGAAGCCGCTCAGCCGGCCAAAGTGAAAAATATACTAGTAGGCGCCTATGACGGCACTACTAACCTAGAAGACCATCTGATGGCATTCACCAACCTGATGTACCTTCAAGGGTTGGATGATCACACCTGGTGCAAGTGTTTCCCAGCGACTCTCAAAGGAATCGCACAGCGATGGTTCGGCAACCTGCCGACTGGTTGTGTTAATAGCTTCAGGATGCTTGCTTACTTATTTGCCTCCAACTTCGCCATGAACATCCCTGCGAAGAAAACGACCCTTGATTTGGGAACAATTCAGCAGGGCAAGAAGGAGGGGCTTCGTTCTTACATCAGGCGGTTTAACCTGATGAGAATACAGATTCAAGGGTTACCGGATGAGGTAGCTTATACCGACTTTATAAGAGGTCTCAAAGACGGGTTTACCTTCAAATTTGATTTGGTTCGAAAAAGGGTGGCGACTCTTCAAGAGGCCTTGATTGAAGCAGAAGCCTATATACAGGCGACTGATCTTTGTACGATAAAACAGTCGGACGGGAAAAGGTTCGACAAAAGAGAAGGACGACAGAAACAGTCGTCAAACAAAGATGAGAAAAGAAAAGAGGTCTGGGCGGCTGATTCCTCTAAACAGCCGGCCCAGAAAAAGAAAAAAGAATTCAAACCATACTCCCCAAAGTATGCGTTTAACAAGGATAACCAGTTTATCCTAAAAGAAATCAAGGGACGGATCTCAATTGAGAAGCCGGTCCCCATGAAGGGTTCTGCAAACAACCGGAACCAAGATAAAATCTGGGCTTATCATGATGACGTTGGTCATCACACCAATGACTGCATCAGTCTTATGCGGTACCTAGACCGCCTGGCTGAGCAAGGTGATCTTGACACTTATGTCAAGAAATCTACGGGGAACACTTCCTCAAAAAGCAGTCGGCCAAAAAGAATCAACAGGCCGACAACTCCGATACAGATGATGCAGTCGTCTACACCATTGCAGGCGGCTTCTCAGGAGGCGGCCCCACTATTAGGGGCAACAAAGATAATATAAGGCGGTTAGATGTAAATTCCGTTCACCAAGAACGGCCGTCCAAATATACATTTCCTGAGATTGTCATCACTGAAGAAGATCTAGGAGGGGTAAGGGGGCCGCATGACGACCCTCTCGTTATTGAATGTAAAGTGGCCAACCAGAGAGTTGGCTGAATCCTCATAGATACCGGGAGCTCCTCAGATCTCATCAGTAGCAAATGTCTGTCGAAACTGAAATATCAGACTGATTGCATACCTCCGGCCTCCCACCCTTTAGTAGGGTTTGGAGGAGGAGTCGTCCACCCACTGGGACGAGTAGATTTACCCATTCGCCTGGGCGAAAAAGGGGAAGGACGACACATGGTAGTCCGGTTCCTAGTAGTAGAGGAACTCTCGGCCTACAACATGATTCTGGGTCGACCAACCCTAAATAATTCCAAGGCTGTTATAATCCCGTCTCTTATGTTGCTCAAGTTTGAGAGGGATAATGGAACAGTCGGCTCCCTAAGGGGAGATCAGAGGATGGCCCGAGAGTGCTATCTCTCGGATGTCAAGCCCACTGTTATGGCCACTGGGTCAAGTGGTGAAAAAACAAACCTTGACAATGTCAAGGAGGGTGCGCCTGTTCAAGAGGCAGGCGGCAAAAAGAGAAAGGCGTCCCAGACAGAGGCCACAAGAAAAGCAAGAAAATAGCAATCATTGGCAGAGGAGCGTCCGGATGAGTTCCGCCCTCAGCCGGCTGGTGAGCATGCGGACCTGATCTTAGACGACTCACGTCCTGACTGAACAATCAAAGTTGGGACGACTGCTCTGAGAAACCTTGGTGACGACTTTCACAACCTATTGAAAGAATACAAGGACATCTTTGCATTCGAAGTCCATGAAATGCCAGGCATTAGTCCTGATCTGGCAGTACATAAACTCGCCGTGGATCCGAAAAAGAAGCCGGTACGGCAAAAGAAGCGGAACCATGGCGAAGAAAGAAGTCAGGCGGCATCCGCCGAAGTTAAAAAATTACTTGATGCAGGGTTCATTCGGCAATGTTACTTCCCAGACTGGGTTGCAAATGTGGTGCTTGTTAAAAAGCCGAATGGCACCTGGCGAATGTGTGTAGACTACACAGACTTAAACAAGGCGTGCCCCAAAGACAGTTACCCTCTGCCTAAAATTGATAACCTGGTCGACTCAACAGCCGGCCATGCCTTAATGAGTTTTATGGACGCCTATTCTGGTTTCCATCAAATTCCTTTATGGAAGAAAGATCAGGAGAAGACGGCCTTCGTCACTGATCAGGGGTTATACTGTTACACGGTCATGCCGTTTGGTCTTAAGAATGCCCCGGCTACCTTCCAACGAATGATAAACACTGTGTTCTTTGATCAGATTGGGAGAAACGTCGAGGAATATATTGATGATATGATTGTCAAGACTAAACTTCAGAAAGATCATCTGTCGGACCTCCGAGAAACTTTCGCCACACTCAGGCGGCACCATGTCATGCTCAATCCCAAGAAATGTGTATTTGGAGTCGAGTCTGGGAAATTTCTCGGATTCCTTATCAATCAGAGAGGAATAGAGGCGAACCCTGAGAAGGTGCAGGCGGTCATTGACATGCAGTCGCCTCGTACCATCCGAGAGGTTCAGAAGTTAACAGGTTGTCTGGCGGCCTTGGGAATATTTCTAAGCCGATCAGGCGACAAATGCCTATACTTTTTCCAGGCAATTAAGAAAAAGGCAAGGTTTGAATGGGGGCCGGATGCTGAGGCCGCGTTCCAGAAATTAAAAGTTCACTTGCATTCCTTGCCGAGGCTGGTCAGCCCTTTGCCCAAAGAGGTTCTCTACATGTACCTGGCCGTCTCGGATCATGCGTTAAGCGCTGTTCTCCTTGCTGAAAGGGACGGTTGTCAGCTCCCGGTCTATTTTGTCAGTCACGTACTGAAAAATGCCGAGTTAAGGTATCCCCTAGTGGAGAAATTCGGTCATGCACTCTTCATGGCTGTTAAAAAATTGAAGCCCTACTTTTTGGCACATGCAGTCGTCGTGTATACAGACCAACCTATCAAGCGGCCACTGACCATCATGGAGTCGTCAGGCCGAATGATCAAATGGGCCATAGAAATACAGAGCCTCGAAGTTACTTTCGAGCCTAGAAAAGCAGTGAAGGGGCAAGCCTTTGCTGATTTTATTGTAGAGATGACTCGTCCACCTAACTCTCAAGTTCCAGACCAAGTATGGAAGGTATATGTGGACGGAAGCTCTACTTCAAATGGTTGTGGAGCAGGCGTCATATGTCAGTCGCCAGAAGGCGACAGGTACGAGTATGCTCTACGCTTCAGTTTTCAGGCTTCAAACAATGAGGCAGAATATGAAGCTTTACTAGCCGGGATCCGCATGTGCAAGGCGGCAGGGGCAAGAAAAATAGACGCCTGTTCCGATTCACAATTGATAGTGAGTCAGTACAATGGCGAATACGAAGCAACCCATCCGGTCATGATCAAGTATTTACAGGCGGTCCGACAAGCAGTCGGCTCCCTTGAGAATTTCCATGTGATCCAAGTGCCGAGATCAGAAAACAACCAGGCGGATGCACTGTAAAAATTAGCATCATCCGCCTCCTCCGATACTCCTCGAACTGTTTTTTAGGAAGTAATGGAGAAGAGAAGCATCGAGGAAAACCCTATTGGAATCCTAGACAGAAGCTCAACCTGGATGGATTCAATCAGGGCATATCTGACAAACGGTACACTGCCGGATGATCCTCAACAGGCGGCAGCACTGAAAAAACGAGCCACCTGTTTTGAAATGATAAAGGGAGAACTTCACAAGAGGGGGTACCTTCAACCCTTCTTAAAGTGTGTTACTCCAGAAAAGGGACGAGAGATACTAGATGATCTTCACTCTGGTTACTGTGCTTCTCATATAGGTGGTAGGATGCTTGCTCAAAGGGCAAGGCGGCAAGGCTACTTTTGGCCTACTTTGGAAGCAGATGCAATGGAGATAGTGAAAAAATGTTACAAGTGCCAAAGGTTTGGCAAACTAATTCACCGTCCGGCTACTGACCTCACTACCATTCACAGCCCACTACCGTTTGCTAAGTGGGGCATGGACATTCTGGGTCCATATACGCCTGCTACAGGCGGCAGGAGGTACATACTTGTTGCCGTCGACTACTTCACTAAATGGGTAGAGGCGGAGGCTGTAAAGGGAATCAAGACGAAAGATGTAATTTCATTCATTTGGAAAAATGTCATCACTCGGTTCGGGGTTCCCATGTCTATGGTTTTTGATAATGGTCCCCAATTTGAGACGCCTGTTCTCAAAAGCTGGTTGGGTGACCAAGGAATTGCAAACTACTTTGCATCTGTCGGCCGTCCACAAGCAAACGGCCAGGTAGAAGCCTTTAATAAAATCATCTCAGACGGTCTCAAGAAAAAGATTGAACGAGCAGGCGGCCTATTGGCGGATGAACTACCACATGTTCTCTGGGCCATTAGGACGACTGAAAAAGGGGCGACTGGAGAAAATCCATTCCTCCTAACTTATGGTGCGGAAGCTGTTCTTCCAATAGAACACTATGAGCCGACTCTTCGAGTAATGCTATATGACGAAGAGGCAAACTGGGAAGCCATGCGCCTGGCATTAGACTCACTTCCTGAAAAGAGGGGCAATGCTGTCTTGCGCCATGAAATCTATTGCCTGAGAATGACTAGATCATACAACAAAAAAGTACACAGGCGTCCACTCAAAATAGGGGACTTTGTACTTAGAAAAATGGAAGCAGTTGGTAGGGCTAATGAGTCTGGCAAACTAACTCCCAACTGGGAAGGACCCTACCGAATCTATGAGGAAGTCAGGGACGGTACCTACCGTCTGGAAACACCAGACGGACAACCGTTGCCTCGAACTTGGAATGTAGATAATCTTAAGAAATATTTCTTTTGAATGATGCAAATAGTCAAGAGCTACTTAATAAAAGTTTGCACTTACTATTCAATTTTGTACTACGAGGGGCATGCCGTCTGTACCTTTACAGTCGGCTACTCTCCATTGAGTTTTTCACTCTATATTCAGAGGGGCATGCCGTCTGTACCTTTACAGTCGGCTACTCTCCATTGAGTATTTTACTCACAATACTTAGCTACAAAAGATAAGGGCCTGGCCGACCGTGTGCCTAACAGGCGGCAACCCTCCTTTTACTTAGCACCTACGTTCACCAAGAACTTACCAAGGCCACAGGCCGAATGATCAAACCAGGCGCCAAGTCAACTGATCAAATCTACAAAACTAATACGACCTGTCCCAACATCATAGCAGGCGTCCGACGGCATCCATCCGGATGAAATTCGTCGCAGAGAGCAGCTCCCTTTTGGGTGGAACATTGTACTATAAACTAATTACACGGCACCTATACGACTGTCCCCAAGGGCAACCACGTAGCCGTTTTTGAGACAAGGATAACTCTATCACTAACCAAACCAGTGGTAGCAGTTGACATCTGAGTCAGATGACCGCCTGTATTACTTGGGATAAATACAGGGGGTACCTATTGTGTTAATAGCCAACAAACATTGGCGAATCAAGGGGTCTAGCCGGCCATCGCCGCCTGGTACCTCTACTTCTCAAACAAAAGTGACGGCGACTGAGTAACTCCAAAGTTAACTCATAAGTCACTCCCTCAAATTTGGTATGGAACCTAAAAGGTTTGAGTCGTCCGCCTGTTTAACAAACAGGGGCACTCAAACCCCTATTCCTACTAGGTAAACTATTGAGTTAATAGCCAACAAACATTGGCAAATCAAGGGGATCAACCGGTCTCCGCCGCCTGGTACCTCTACTACTCAATCTAGATTGTGACGAAGACTAAGTAACTCCTATGTTAACTTTATAGTCACTCAAACTTAGTATGGAGCCTAAAAGGTATGAGTCGTCCGCCTGTTTTTAACAAACAGGGGCCCTCAATCGCTACTCTTGCTAGGTTAAAAAATTATGAGTTAAAAGCCAACAACATTGGCAATAAAGGGAAAACAACCGGTACCCGCCGCTTGTTTTCTCTACTACTCAATTCCTTGGCGACTAGGTAATACTCTATCTACTTGGTCAGACCACTTTCCTACTTGGTTAAATTTACAAAAGATATGCCCGCCTGCCTAAAAAGGATCCAGACAAAATAGTTCGAATATCGATTGGATAAATGGCCGACTGATCGTCTATCCTAGAAACAGACAACCAGTCGTCCAGGGGCATAGGCGGCGTACTAACTCTTCGTACCGGTCTGCAACGTTCGGCCATGTAAAACAGTCGGTCTAGTGAACAATTGGATATTAGATATGGAATACTTAGACAAATTTGAAGCAAAACAAAGATTCATTAAAAATAAGTCGGTCATTAAAGACCAGCAAAATATTCAAAGCCCCGGCCCCCTGGCCGGGTAAATACATTCTTTAAAGCTAATTGAATCAAATGAAAGTCAAACACATTCAAACAAAACTTTTCGAATCAAATGAAAGTCAAATGCATTCAAACAAAGCTTAATGAATCAAATGAAATTCAAATGCATTCTTCAAAGCTAATTGAATCAAATGAAAGTCAAACACATTCAAACAAACCTTTTTGAATCAAATGAAATTCAAATGCATTCTTAAAAGCTAATTGAATCGAATGAAAGTCAAACACATTCAAAACAAAGCTTAATGAATCAAATGAAAGTCAAAATCATTCTTCAAAGCTATATGAATAGAATTAAAGTCAAACACATTCAAACAAAGCTTTTTGAATCAAATGAAAGTCAATGCATTCTTCAAAGCTAATTGATCCAAATGAAAGTCAAATGCATTCTTCAAAGCTAATTGAATATAATGAAAGTCAAACACATTCAAACAAAGCTTTTTGAATCAAATGAAATTAAAATGCATTCTTTAAAGCTAATTGAATAAAATGAAAGTCAAAGACATTCAAACAAAGTTTTTTGAACCGAATGAAAGTCAAATGCATTCTTCAAAGCTAATTTAAACTAATGAAAGTCAAACACATTCAAACAAACCTTTTTTAAACAAATGAAAGTCAAATGCATTCTTAAAAGCTAATTAGATCGAATGAAAATCAAACACATTCAAACAAAGCTTTTTAAGTCAAATGAAAGTAAAATGCATTCTTGAAACCTAATTTAATCAAATGAAAGTCAATCACATTCAAACAAAACTTTTCTAATCAAATGAAAGTCAAATGCATTCTTCAAAGCTAATTGAAACAAATGAAAGTCAAACACATTCAAACAAAGCTTTTTGAATCAAATGAAATTCAAATGCATTTTTCAAAGCTAATTGAATCAAATGAAAGTCTAACACATTCAAACAAAGATTTTTGAACCAAATGAAAGTCAAATGCATTCTTCAAAGCTAATTGAAACAAATGAAAGTCAAACACATTCAAACAAAGGTTCTTGAATAAAATGAAAGTCAAATGCATTCTTCAAAGCTAATTGAATAGAATGAAAGTCAAACAAATTCATACAAAGCTTTTTGAATAAAATAAAATTCAAATGCATTCTTCAAAGTTAATTGAATCAAATGAAAGTCAATCACATTCAAACAAAGCTTTTTGAACCAAATGAAAGTCAAATGCATTCTTCAAAGCTAATTGAATAGAATGAAAGTCAAACACATTTAAATATAGCTTTTGAATCAAATAAAGGAAAATGCATTCAACAATGCTAATTGAACCAAATGAAAGTCAAACACTTTCAAGCAAAGCTTTTTGATCCAAATGAAAGGCAAATGCATTCTTGAAAGCTAATTGAATAGAATAAAAGTCAAAGACAATTCAAACAACGCTTTTTGAATCAAATGAAAGTCAAATGCATTCTTCAAAGCTAATTGAATAGAATGAAAGTCAAACACATTCTAATATAGCTTTTGAATCAAATGAAAGGCAAATGCATTCAACAATGCAAATTGAATCATATGAAAGTGAAACACATTCAAACAAAACTTTTTCAACCAAATGAAAATTAAATGCATTCTTTAAAGCTAATTGAATCAAATGAAAGTCAAACACATTCAAACAAAACTTTTCGAATCAAATGAAAGTCAAATGCATTCAAACAAAGCTTAATGAATCAAATGAAATTCAAATGCATTTTTCAAAGCTAATTGAATAAAATGAAAGTCAAACACATTCAAACAAAGATTTTTGAACCAAATGAAAGTCAAATGCATTCTTCAAAGCTAATTGAAACTAATGAAAGTCAAATACATTCAAACAAACCTTTTTAAATCAAATGAAAGTCAAATGCAGTCTTAAAAGCTAATTGAATCGAATGAAAGTATATCAAATTAAAACAAAGCTTTTTGAATCAAATGAAATTAAAATGCATTCTTTAAAGCTAATTGAATAAAATGAAAGTTAAACACATCCAAACAAAGATTTTTGAACCAAATGAAAGTCAAATGCATTCTTCGAAGCTAATTGAAACTAATGAAAGTCAAATACATTCAAACAAACCTTTTTAAATCAAATGAAAGTCAAATGCAGTCTTAAAAGCTAATTGAATCGAATGAAAGTCAAACAAATTCAAACAAAGCTTAATAAATCAAATGAAAGTCAATTGCATTCTTCAAACCTAATTGAATAGAATAAAAGTCCAACACATTCAAACAAAGCTTCTTGAATCAAATAAAAGTCAAATGCATTCTTCAAAGCTAATTGATCCAAATGAAAGTCAAACACATTCAAACAAAGCTTTTTGAATCAAATGAAAGTCAAATGCATTCTTCAAAGCTAATTGAATAGAATGAAAGTCAAACACATTCAAACAAAACTTAATGAATCAAATGAAAGTCAAACACATTCAAACGAAACTTTTCGAATCAAATGAAAGTCAAATGCATTCTTAAAAGCTAATTGAATCGAATGAAAGTCAAACACATTCAAACAAAGCTTTGTGAATTAAATGAAATTTAAATGCATTTTTCAAAGCTAATTGAATCAAATAAAAGTCTAACACATTCAAACAAAGATTTTTGAACCAAATTAAACTCAAATGCATTCTTCAAAGCTAATTGAAACTAATGAAAGTCAAACGCATTCATACAAAGCTTTTTGAATAAAATGAAATTCAAATGCGTTGTTCAAAGCTAATTGAATCAAATGAAAGTCAAACACATTCAAACAAACCTTTTTGAATCAAATGAAAGTCAAATGCATTCTTAAAAGCTAATTGAATCGAATGAAAGTCAAACACATTCAAAACAAAGCTTAATTAATCAAATGAAAGTCAAAATCATTCTTCAAAGCTAAATGAATAGAATTAAAGTCAAACACATTTAAATATAGATTTTGAATCAAATAAAGGAAAATGCATTCAACAATGCTAATTGAACCAAATGAAAGTCAAACACTTTCAAGCAAAGCTTTTTGATCCAAATGAAAGTCAAATGCATTCTTGAAAGCTAATTGAATAGAATAAAAGTCAAAGACAATTCAAACAACGCTTTTTGAATCAAATGAAAGTCAAATGCATTCTTCAAAGCTAATTGAATAGAATGAAAGTCAAACACATTCTAATATAGCTTTTGAATCAAATGAAAGGCAAATGCATTCAACAATGCAAATTGAATCATATGAAAGTGAAACACATTCAAACAAAACTTTTGTAACCTAATGAAAATTAAATGCATTCTTTAAAGCTAATTGAATCAAATGAAAGTCAAACACATTCAAACAAAACTTTTCGAATCAAATGAAAGTCAAATGCATTCAAACAAAGCTTAATGAATCAAATGAAATTCAAATGCATTTTTCAAAGCTAATTGAATAAAATGAAAGTCAAACACATTCAAACAAAGATTTTTGAACCAAATGAAAGTCAAATGCATTCTTCAAAGCTAATTGAAACTAATGAAAGTCAAATACTTTCAAACAAACCTTTTTAAATCAAATGAAAGTCAAATGCAGTCTTAAAAGCTAATTGAATCGAATGAAAGTCAAACAAATTCAAACAAAGCTTTTTGAATCAAATGAAATTAAAATGCATTCTTTAAAGCTAATTGAATAAAATTAAAGTTAAACACATCCAAACAAAGGTTTTTGAACCAAATGAAAGTCAAATGCATTGTTCAAAGCTAATTGAAACTAATGAAAGTCAAACACATTCTAACAAACCTTTTTGAAACAAATGAAAGTCAAATGCATTCTTAAAAGCTAATTAGATCGAATGAAAATCAAACACATTCAAACAAAGCTTTTTGAGTCAAATGAAAGTAAAATGCATTCTTGAAACCTAATTTAATTAAATCAAAGTCAATCACATTCAAACAAAGCTTTTTGAATCAAACGAAAGTCAAATGCATTCTTCAAAGCTAATTGATCCAAATGAAAGTCAAACACATTCAAACAAAGCTTTTTGAATCAAATGAAAGTCAAATGCATTCTTCAAAGCTAATTGAATAGAATGAAAGTCAAACACATTCAAACAAAACTTAATGAATCAAATTAAAGTCAAATGCATTCTTCAAAACTAATTGAATCAAATGAAAGTCAAACACATTCAAACGAAACTTTTCGAATCAAATGAAAGTCAAATGCATTCTTAAAAGCTAATTGAATCGAATGAAAGTCAAACACATTCAAACAAAGCTTTGTGAATTAAATGAAATTTAAATGCATTTTTCAAAGCTAATTGAATCAAATAAAAGCCTAACACATTCAAACAAAGATTTTTGAACCAAATTAAACTCAAATGCATTCTTCAAACCTAATTGAAACTAATGAAAGTCAAACGCATTCATACAAAGCTTTTTGAATAAAATGAAATTCAAATGCGTTGTTCAAAGCTAATTGAATCAAATGAAAGTCAAACACATTCAAACAAACCTTTTGAATCAAATGAAAGTCAAATGCATTCTTAAAAGCTAATTGAATCGAATGAAAGTCTAACACATTCAAAACAAAGCTTAATTAATCAAATGAAAGTCAAAATCATTCTTCAAAGCTAAATGAATAGAATTAAAGTCAAACACATTTAAATATAGATTTTGAATCAAATAAAGGAAAATGCATTCAACAATGCTAATTGAACCAAATGAAAGTCAAACACTTTCAAGCAAAGCTTTTTTATCCAAATGAAAGTCAAATGCATTCTTGAAAGCTAATTGAATAGAATAAAAGTCAAAGACAATTCAAACAACGCTTTTTGAATCAAATGAAAGTCAAATGCATTCTTCAAAGCTAATTGAATAGAATGAAAGTCAAACACATTTTAATATAGCTTTTGAATCAAATGAAAGGCAAATGCATTCAACAATGCAAATTGAATCATATGAAAGTGAAACACATTTAAACAAAACTTTTGTAACCAAATGAAAATTAAATGCATTCTTTAAAGCTAATTGAATCAAATGAAAGTCAAACACATTCAAACAAAACTTTTCGAATCAAATGAAAGTCAAATGCATTCAAACAAAGCTTAATGAATCAAATGAAATTCAAATGCATTTTTCAAAGCTAATTGAATAAAATGAAAGTCAAACACATTCAAACAAAGATTTTTGAACCAAATGAAAGTCAAATGCATTCTTCAAAGCTAATTGAAACTAATGAAAGTCAAATACATTCAAACAAACCTTTTTAAATCAAATGAAAGTCAAATGCAGTCTTAAAAGCTAATTGAATCGAATGAAAGTCAAACAAATTCAAACAAAGCTTAATAAATCAAATGAAAGTCAATTGCATTCTTCAAACCTAATTGAATAGAATAAAAGTCCAACACATTCAAACAAAGCTTTTTGAATCAAATGAAAGTCAAATGCATTCTTCAAAGCTAATTGATCCAAATGAAAGTCAAACACATTCAAACAAAGCTTTTTGAATCAAATGAAAGTCAAATGCAATCTTCAAAGCTAATTGAATAGAATGAAAGTCAAACACATTCAAACAAAACATAATGAATCAAATGAAAGTCAAATGCATTCTTCAAAACTAATTGAATCAAATGAAAGTCAAACACATTCAAACGAAACTTTTCGAATCAAATGAAAGTTAAATGCATTCTTAAAAGCTAATTGAATCGAATGAAAGTCAAACACATTCAAACAAAGCTTTGTGAATTAAATGAAATTTAAATGCATTTTTCAAATCTAATTGAATCAAATAAAAGTCTAACACATTCAAACAAAGATTTTTGAACCAAATTAAACTCAAATGCATTCTTCAAAGCTAATTGAAACTAATGAAAGTCAAACGCATTCATACAAAGCTTTTTGAATAAAATGAAATTCAAATGTGTTGTTCAAAGCTAATTGAATCAAATGAAAGTCAAACACATTCAAACAAACCTTTTTGAATCAAATGAAAGTCAAATGCATTCTTAAAAGCTAATTGAATCGAATGAAAGTCTAACACATTCAAAACAAAGCTTAATTAATCAAATGAAAGTCAAAATCATTCTTCAAAGCTAAATGAATAGAATTAAAGTCAAACACATTTAAATATAGATTTTGAATCAAATAAAGGAAAATGCATTCAACAATGCTAATTGAACCAAATGAAACTCAAACACTTTCAAGCAAAGCTTTTTGATCCAAATGAAAGTCAAATGCATTCTTGAAAGCTAATTGAATAGAATAAAAGTCAAAGACAATTCAAACAACGCTTTTTGAATCAAATGAAAGTCAAATGCATTCTTCAAAGCTAATTGAATAGAATGAAAGTCAAACACATTTTAATATAGCTTTTGAATCAAATGAAAGGCAAATGCATTCAACAATGCAAATTGAATCATATGAAAGTGAAACACATTCAAACAAAACTTTTGTAACCAAATGAAAATTAAATGCATTCTTTAAAGCTAATTGAATCAAATGAAAGTCAAACACATTCAAACAAAACTTTTCGAATCAAATGAAAGTCAAATGCATTCAAACAAAGCTTAATGAATCAAATGAAATTCAAATGCATTTTTCAAAGCTAATGGAATAAAATGAAACTCAAACACATTCAAACAAAGATTTTTGAACCAAATGAAAGTCAAATGCATTCTTCAAAGCTAATTGAAACTAATGAAAGTCAAATACATTCAAACAAACCTTTTTAAATCAAATGAAAGTCAAATGCATTCTTAAAAGCTAATTGAATCGAATGAAAGTCAAACAAATTCAAACAAAGCTTAATAAATCAAATGAAAGTCAATTGCATTCTTCAAACCTAATTGAATAGAATAAAAGTCCAACACATTCAAACAAAGCTTTTTGAATCAAATGAAAGTCAAATGCATTCTTCAAAGCTAATTGATCCAAATGAAAGTCAAACACATTCAAACAAAGCTTTTTGAATCAAATGAAAGTCAAATGCATTCTTCAAACCTAATAGAATAGAATGAAAGTCAAACACATTCAAACAAAACTTAATGAATCAAATGAAAGTCAAACACATTCAAACGAAACTTTTCGAATCAAATGAAAGTCAAATGCATTCTTAAAAGCTAATTGAATCGAATGAAAGTCAAACACATTCAAACAAAGCTTTGTGAATTAAATGAAATTTAAATGCATTTTTCAAAGCTAATTGAATCAAATAAAAGTCTAACACATTCAAACAAAGATTTTTGAACCAAATTAAACTCAAATGCATTCTTCAAAGCTAATTGAAACTAATGAAAGTCAAACGCATTCATACAAAGCTTTTTGAATAAAATGAAATTCAAATGCGTTGTTCAAAGCTAATTGAATCAAATGAAAGTCAAACACATTCAAACAAACCTTTTTGAATCAAATGAAAGTCAAATGCATTCTTAAAAGCTAATTGAATCGAATGAAAGTCAAAAACATTGAAAACAAAGCTTAATTAATCAAATGAAAGTCAAAATCATTCTTCAAAGCTAAATGAATAGAATTAAAGTCAAACACATTTAAATATAGATTTTGAATCAAATAAAGAAAAATGCATTCAACAATGCTAATTGAACCAAATGAAAGTCAAACACTTTCAAGCAAAGCTTTTTGATCCAAATGAAAGTCAAATGCATTCTTGAAAGCTAATTGAATAGAATAAAAGTCAAAGACAATTCAAACAACGCTTTTTGAATCAAATGAAAGTCAAATGCATTTTTCAAAGCTAATTGAATAGAATGAAAGTCAAACACATTCTAATATAGCTTTTGAATCAAATGAAAGGCAAATGCATTCAACAATGCAAATTGAATCATATGAAAGTGAAACACATTCAAACAAAACTTTTGTAACCAAATGAAAATTAAATGCATTCTTTAAAGCTAATTGAATCAAATGAAAGTCAAACACATTCAAACAAAACTTTTCGAATCAAATGAAAGTCAATGCATTCAAATAAAGCTTAATGAATCAAATGAAATTCAAATGCATTCTTCAAAGCTAATTGAAACTAATGAAAGTCAAATACATTCAAACAAACCTTTTTAAATCAAATGAAAGTCAAATGCAGTCTTAAAAGCTAATTGAATCGAATGAAAGTCAAACAAATTCAAACAAAGCTTAATAAATCAAATGAAAGTCAATTGCATTCTTCAAACCTAATTGAATAGAATAAAAGTCCAACACATTCAAACAAAGCTTTTTGAATCAAATGAAAGTCAAATGCATTCTTCAAAGCTAATTGATCCAAATGAAAGTCAAACACATTCAAACAAAGCTTTTTGAATCAAATGAAAGTCAAATGCATTCTTCAAAGCTAATTGAATAGAATGAAAGTCAAACACATTCAAACAAAACTTAATGAATCAAATGAAAGTCAAATGCATTCTTCAAAACTAATTGAATCAAATGAAAGTCAAACACATTCAAACGAAACTTTTCGAATCAAATGAAAGTCAAATGCATTCTTAAAAGCTAATTGAATCGAATGAAAGTCAAACACATTCAAACAAAGCTTTGTGAATTAAATTAAATTTAAATGCATTTTTCAAAGCTAATTGAATCAAATAAAAGTCTAACACATTCAAACAAAGATTTTTGAACCAAATTAAACTCAAATGCATTCTTCAAAGATAATTGAAACTAATGAAAGTCAAACTCATTCATACAAAGCTTTTTGAATAAAATGAAATTCAAATGCGTAGTTCAAAGCTAATTGAATCAAATGAAAGTCAAACACATTCAAACAAACCTTTTTGAATCAAATGAAAGTCAAATGCATTCTTAAAAGCTAATTGAATCGAATGAAAGTCAAACATATTCAAAACAAAGCTTAATTAATCAAATGAAAGTCAAAATCATTCTTCAAAGCTAAATGAATAGAATTAAAGTCAAACACATTCAAACAAAGCTTTTTGAATCAAATGAAAGTCAATGCATTCTTCAAAGCTAATTGATCCAAATGAAAGTCAAATACATTCTAACAAAGCTTTTTAAATCAAATGAAAGTCAAATGCATTCTTCAAAGCTAATTGAATATAATGAAAGTCAAACACATTCAAACAAAGCTTTTTGAATCAAATGAAATTAAAATGCATTCTTTAAAGCTAATTGAATAAAATGAAAGTTAAACACATTCAAACAAAGTTTTTTGAACCAAATGAAAGTCAAATGCATTTTTCAAAGCTAATTGAAACTAATGAAAGTCAAACACATTCAAACAAACCTTTTTGAAACAAATGAAAGTCAAATGCATTCTTAAAAGTTAATTAGATCGAATGAAAATCAAACACATTCAAACAAAGCTTTTTGAGTCAAATGAAAGTAAAATGCATTCTTGAAACCTAATTTAATTAAATCAAAGTCAATCATATTCAAACAAAAATTTTCTAAGCAAATGAAAGTCAAATGCATTTTTCAAAGCTAATTGAAACAAATGAAAGTCAAACACATTCAAACAAAGCTTTTTGAATTAAATGAAATTCAAATGCATTTTTCAAAGCTAATTGAATCAAATGAAAGTCTAACACATTCAAACAAAGATTTTTGAACCAAATGAAAGTCAAATGCATTCTTCAAAGCTAATTGAAACAAATGAAAGTCAAACACATTCATACAAAGGTTCTTGAATAAAATGAAAGTCAAATGCTGATGCAAATCACGAAAGTCCTATTAGTCCTAGTCACAAATTTCATCCAAGTCCAAGCACAAGTCCAAGTTACGGTTCTCCCAAAGAAGTAATACTTGCGAAATCATTTGAAGACCAAACCTTGGATTCTTTTGCTGCCCATGGTTCGTTTGGTTTTAATCATGGATTGACTTGCTTAATTGCTCATTAAAGCACGTTAATTGAAGCCTTTTGAACAGCCATTTCAGTTGGAGAGCCGTGGGAATGGAGAGGAACTCAAGGAGGCACTTCAATGCATGAATAATGAAGGAGGCGTGAATCAAGGGGGGGTTACAAATGCACCTCCAACGGTTTTCTTGCTGAATTTGTGGCTGTTTGTTTAGCTCATTTACATGCGTTTAATAAGGACGTTAAGGGGCATTTGAAGACTAAGAGGCTGCTGCACTTAGACGTAATTTTAGGCTTAGTTTCATTTTCGTTGTTTAAAGCTTTAATAAATCAGTTTGCTTCTTTAAGTTAAGCAATGATTGTTAGTTCTTTTAGTTGCTTATAAAAGGCATGTAATTGTAGTTTGTAATCAGATTTTGATGAATGAAAAAGAGCTTTTGCTTGAACTTAAAACTGATTATTTGTTTGTGAAATAACCGGTTTTTGTACCAAGTTAGACTTGGAGAGATTGAGTGGTCAAGTGAGTAATCCTTCCATACAATTTGAACTTAGTAGGTTGAGTGAGAAATCCTTGCCTTCATATCCTTGTTTGTTAAGTGAGTAACCCTTACAAACCTACACCTAAAATTCTACATAAACGTACCTAAACACCAACTTTCTCTCAATCCTTTGCTTAAGCTTGATTCATTAACTTGTTTAAACTAATTTCATCTATTAGTTTTTACATCATTTGGCGCGTCAGGTAGGGGGTTGTTTCTGTCCAAATGGATCAAGCAAACCCAAATGAAACCGTTGACCAAAGGAGACTTAGAATTATGGAGGAAAACCAACAAAGGCTCTTGGAAACCAATGAGCAATTACATGGTAATATAATGGCTCTAATGGCTCGTTTGTTGACACAAGAACAAAGGGATGGGCGTCAAAACCCTCCTAGATATGATGACAAGAGTCTAAAGGTGGATGTAGACCTTTTTGATGGTACTCTTGACCCTGAGAAGTACTTGGAGTGGGAGCAATCACTTGAGAGGTACTTTGAGTTCAAAGACGTTGAGGAAGATGAACAAAAGTACAAGATTGCTAAGGTGAAGATAGCCAAGTATGCTGAAACTTGGTTGAAAGGAGTCCAAAGAAAACGAGAAAGCAATGGGAAAACTCGTATTTCTACATGGACCAAGCTTAGGAAGAAACTTAGGGGACGTTTTGTGCCTTCTAATTACAAACAATCCATGTATGTTAAATGGAGTACCTTGCAACAAGGTAGTAGTAGTGTGGAGGAGTACATAAAAGAATTTGAGAAACTTTCCATTGTGTGCGAAATAGAGGAAAATGAAGAGCTCAAATTAGGGAGGTTTATGGCTGGTTTGGATAAGGACATTTATGAGAAAGTAGAGGTGCAACCCAATCTGACCTTTGATGAAGCTTGTAAGCTTTCGGTGAAATTTGATAATCAAAGGAAGAAGAAGAAACCTTCGAACTCTTTTGACCCAAAATTCAAACGTCCATTCAATCCACCAAAAGAAAACTCTTCTTTCCCAAATTCCACCAAAAGAAACCCAAGTTCCTTTGACCCAAAAGAAAAAGGCAAAGTTGTTGCCAAAACCGGGGACTTGAGTGACATAGTGTGTTTTAAGTGTCATGGAAGAGGACACTATAAGAGGGATTGTCCTAATACTAGAGCTTTAACCATGAGAGAGCTAAAAAATATGATGGCTCAACCTTTTAGCCTAGATGAGGAGATAGAGGATGAAAATGTTGTTGAAAATGACCCTTTGGAATCTTATGATTCTAATGAAGAGGAGGAACAAGGCGATGATTGTTTCCCTGAAAAAAACAGGCTAGTCTTGAGGAGAGCTTTACAAATGCAAGTTGAGGCTGAAAGAAACCCTTTGCAAAGAGAGAATGTCTTTTTAACCAAATGCAAGGTTAATGGAGATGTTTGTTACTTAATTGTTGATAGTGGTAGTGAAGCAAATGTTGTATCAAGTGACCTTGTGAAAAAACTTGATTTGAAAACCACTAGACACCCTACCCCTTACAAATTGAGTTGGCTTGATAAGAGTAAGAGTACGGGAGTTAGGAGACAATGCTTAGTAAAATTTCAGATTGGTACTTATGTTGATGAGATTTTGTGTGATGTCATTCCTATGGATGCAAGTCACGTTTTATTAGGAAGACCATGGCAAAGTGATAGAAAATCAATCCATGATAGTCTAACTAATACCTATACTATCACCCACCAAGGCAGCAAGAAAGTGTTGCATCCCTTACTGATTAGGGGATTTTGCTCCCACCAATCGGAATGCGCCACGTGGACCAATTAGGTCCTGCCAAGTGTCCCCTAGTTGGAACTGTCAGGGCTTGCCACGTGGCACGCGCTTATTCGTCCACCTTGGACCTGTTATGTCACGACATGTGGCATACTCCATGCCTAATGGAGAAACCGGCCACCCAGGCCCAACTTCCGAGGGAAGCCCAATCGGCCCTAGGTTAACCTAAACCTAGGATGGGCACGTTTTCCAAGGTTATAAAAACCTCCCTTAATCCTCATTAAGGGGGAACACAGAAACATTACGGAAAAAACACATTAATTACACACAGTAATAACCGGCTGATCTCGCTAACAAAGCAGATTACCTACGTTAATCACTCTCACCTAGAGAGACCTAATTACTTTAATTTCCGCATTAATTACTCCTTAATCAGGTACTAACTTGACCGTTGGAGGCGGAGCTCACAGGAGTCTCCGTTATTTTGCAGGTACAGGCGTCCGGTTCCAGTCTCGGAATTGTAACTCTCCCGCAGGACATCAGAAAACCCCGAAACATTTGGCGCCGTCTGTGGGGAGAGTACTTCTGAGATGGCATCCAAGTCTGTACCGACTCCTGAAGAGAGGCGTCCCCTAGACGACCCTCAAGTTCAGTCGGACCATGATACCGAAAGTGAATTCGAAGTTGAAGCTCATACAGCTTCAGACGGGACCCTAAGGGCCCGACGTACCCGTCATACCGAAAGGAGGGAACGGGAACATCTTCAAACTGGAAGTGAGCCAGCAGGCGCACCGCCTGTTCGGCAACAGCCGACTGATGGGTCTGCTCCCATCACAAGGAACGAACTCATGACCTTCATGAGGACATTCAAGGGAGAGATTCAAGAGTTGATCAACAAGAAGCCGCCTGCTCCAGTCAAGGAGCAGTCGGCCAAGAAACCCTCCACTTCACTGAAGAGGAAGCCAGTTCAAGGGCGAGAGGCGACTCCTCATCCTAAATCTAGGAAGCGGGAGCCACCTGCCCTTGGTTTCACAAAATTCCGTTATCCTACAGGAAACAGGAAACCTGTTCGTCATATTCAGGCGGACGGGTCGAAGCAAACATTTACAGATGCTCGGCTACTGCTAGAGCAGAAGAAGAGTGACCGATTGTCAGAGTCGGCCTCTACTTCAAACTTTCAAGACAGTTTGCGAAATGCCTCGATGAGGCATACTCAGTCGTACCATGAGAGTCAGTCAGGCGGCACCTCCCGTCAGTCCGGCTTTCATAGCGACCAGGCGGTACCAAACTTACCATTTGTGCCGCAACAACAATATTTTTTGCAGCCACCTCCGTTTGGTGGACCTGCAGCAAAAAACTTCCAACCTATGGACTGGCAGCTACGGTTGCTTAGACTTGGTGAACAGCCGTCGGCCTTCTCCAAGGAAATTACTGAAGCCGCTCAGCCGGCCAAAGTGAAAAATGTACTAGTAGGCGCCTATGACGGCACTACTAACCCAGAAGACCATCTGATGGCATTCACCAACCTGATGTACCTTCAAGGGTTGGATGATCCCACTTGGTGCAAGTGTTTCCCAGCGACTCTCAAAGGAATCGCACAGCAATGGTTCGGCAACCTGCCGACTGGTTGTGTAAATAGCTTCAGGACGCTTGCTTACTTATTTGCCTCCAACTTCGCCATGAACATCCCTGCGAAGAAAACGACCCTTGATTTGGGAACAATTCAGCAGGGCGAGAAGGAGGGGCTTCGTTCTTACATCAGGCGGTTTAACCTGATGAGAATACAGATTCAAGGGTTACCGGATGAGGTAGCTTATACTGACTTTTTCAGAGGTCTCAAAGACGGGTCTACCTTCAAATTTGATTTGGTTCGAAAAAGGGTGGCGACTCTTCAAGAGGCCTTGATTGAAGCAGAAGCCTATATACAGGCGACTGATCTTTGTACAATAAAACAGTCGGATGGAAAAAGGTTCGACAAAAGAGAAGGACGACAGAAACAGTCGTCTAACAAAGATGAGAAAAGAAAAGAGGTTTGGGCGGCTGATTCCTCTAAACAGCCGGCCTAGAAAAAGAAAAAAGAATTCAAACCATACTCCCCAAAGTATGCGTTTAACAAGGATAACCAGTTTATCCTAAAAGAAATCAAGGGACGGATCTCAATTGAGAAGCCGGTCCCCATGAAGGGTTCTGCAAACAACCGGAACCAAGATAAATTCTGTGCTTATCATGATGATGTTGGTCATCACACCAATGACTGCATCAGTCTCATGCGGTATCTGGACCGCCTGGCTGAGCAAGGTGATCTTGCTACTTATGTCAAGAAATCTACGGGGAACACTTCCTAAAAAAAGCAGTCGGCCAAAAAGAATCAACAGGCCGACAGCTCCGATACAGATGATGCAGTCGTCTACACCATTGCAGGCGGCTTCTCAGGAGGCGGCCCCACTATTAGGGGCAACAAAGACAATATCAGGCGGTTAGATGTAAATTCCGTTCACCAAGAACGGTCGTCCAAATATTCATTTCCTGAGATTGTCATCACTGAAGAAGATCTAGGAGGGGTAAGGGGGCCGCATGACGACCCTCTCGTTATTGAATGTAAAGTGGCCAACCAGAGAGTTGGCCGAATCCTCATAGATACCGGAAGCTCCTCAGATCTCATCAGTAGCAAATGTCTGTCGAAACTAAAATATCAGACTGATTGCATACATCCGGCCTCTCACCCTTTAGTAGGGTTTGGAGGAGGAGTCGTCCACCCAATGGGACGAGTAGATTTACCCATCCGTCTGGGTGAAAAAGGGGAAGGACGACACATGGTAGTCCGGTTCCTGGTAGTAGAGGAACTCTCGGCCTACAACATGATTCTGGGTCGACCTACCCTGAATAATTCCAAGGCTGTTATAATCCCGTCTCTTATGTTGCTCAAGTTTGAGAGGGATAATGGAACAGTCGGCTCCCTAAGGGGAGATCAGAGGATGGCCCGAGAGTGCTATCTCTCGGATGTCAAGCCCACTGTTATGGCCACTGGGTCAAGCGGTGAAAAAACAGACCTTGACAATGTCAAGGAGAGTGCGCCTGTTCAAGAAGCAGGCGGCAAAAAGAGAAAGGCATCCCAGACAGGGGCCGCAAGAAAAGAAAGAAAATAGCAATCATTGGCAGAGGAGCGGTCGGATGAGTTCCGCCCTCAGCCGGCTGGTGAGCATGCGGACCTTATCTTAGACGACTCACGTCCTGACCGAACAGTCAAAGTTGGGACGACTGCTCTGAGAAACCTTGGTGACGAGTTTCACAAACTCTTGAAAGAATACAAGGACATCTTTGCATTCGAAGTCCATGAAATGCCAGGCATTAGTCCTGATCTGGCGGTACATAAACTGGCTGTGGATCCAAAAAAGAAGCCGGTACGGCAAAAGAAACGGAACCATGATGAAGAAAGAAGTCAGGCGGCAGCCGCCGAAGTGAAAAAATTACTTGATGCAGGGTTCATTCGGCAATGTTACTTCCCAGACTGGGTTGCAAATGTGGTGCTTGTTAAAAAGCCGAATGGCACCTGGCGAATGTGTGTAGACTACACAGACTTAAACAAGGCGTGCCCCAAAGACAGTTACCCTCTGCCTAAAATTGATAACCTGGTCGACTCAACAGCCGGCCATGCCTTGATGAGTTTTATGGACGCCTATTCTGGTTTCCATCAAATTCCTTTATGGAAGAAAGATCAGGAGAAGACGGCCTTCGTCACTGATCAGGGGTTATACTGTTACACGGTCATGCCGTTTGGTCTTAAGAATGCCCCAGCTACCTTCCAACGAATGATAAACACTGTGTTCTTTGATCAGATTGGGAGAAACGTCGAGGCATACATTGATGATATGATTGTCAAGACTAAACTTCAGAAAGATCATCTGTCGGACCTCCGAGAAACTTTCGCCACACTCAGGCGGCACCATGTCATGCTCAATCCCAAGAAATGTGTATTTGGAGTTGAGTCTGGGAAATTTCTCGGATTCCTTATCAATCAGAGAGGAATAGAGGGGAACCCTGAGAAGGTGCAGGCGGTCATTGACATGCAGTCGCCTCGTACCATCCGAGAGGTTCAGAAGTTAACAGGTTGTCTGGCGGCCTTGGGAAGATTTCTAAGCCGATCAGGCGACAAATGCCTATACTTTTTCCAGGCAATTAAGAAAAAGGCAAGGTTTGAATGGGGGCCGGATGCTGAGGCCACCTTCCAGAAATTAAAAGTTCACTTGCATTCCTTGCCGAGGCTGGTCAGCCCTTTGCCCAAAGAGGTTCTCTACATGTACCTGGCCGTCTCTGATCAGGCGTTAAGCGCTGTTCTCCTTGCTGAAAGGGACGGCTGTCAGCTCCCGGTCTACTTTGTCAGTCACGTACTGAAAAATGCCGAGTTGAGGTATCCCCTAGTGGAGAAATTTGGTCTTGCACTCTTCATGGCTGTTAAAAAATTGAAACCCTACTTTTTGGCACATGCAGTCGTCGTGTATACAGACCAACCTATTAAGCGGCCACTTACCATCATGGAGTCGTCAAGCCGAATGATCAAATGGGCCATAGAAATACAGAGCCTCGAAGTTACATTCGAGCCTAGAAAAGCAGTGAAGGGGCAAGCCTTTGCTAATTTTATTGTAGAGATGACTCGTCCTCCTGACTCTCAAGTTCCATACCAAGTATGGAAGGTATATGTGGACGGAAGCTCTACTTCAAATGGTTGTGGAGCAGGCGTCATATGTCAGTCGCCAGAGGGCGACAGGTACAAGTATGCTCTACGCTTCAGTTTTCAGGCTTCAAACAATGAGGCAGAATATGAAGCTTTACTAGCCGGGATCCGCATGTGCAAGGCGGCAGGGGCAAGAAAAATAGACGCCTGTTCCGATTCACAATTGATAGTGAGTCAGTACAATGGCGAATACGAAGCAACCCATCCGGCCATGATCAAGTATTTACAGGCGGTCCGACAAGCAGTCGGCTCCCTTGAGGATTTCCATCTGATCCAAGTGCCGAGATTAGAAAACAACCAGGCGGATGCACTGTCAAAATTAGCATCATCCGCCTCCTCTGATACTCCTCGAACTGTTTTTTGGGAAGTAATGGAGAAGAGAAGCATCGAGGAAAACCCTATTGGAATCCTAGACAGAAGCTCAACCTGGATGGATTCAATCAAGGCATATCTGAGAAACGGTACACTGCCGGATGATACTCAACAGGCGGCAGCACTGAAAAAACGAGCCACCTGTTTTGAAATGATAAAGGGAGAACTTCACAAAAAGGGGTACCTTCAACCCTTCTTAAAGTGTGTTACTCCAAAAAAGGGACGAGAGATACTAGACGATCTTCACTCTGGTTACTGTGCTTCTCATATAGGTGGTAGGATGCTTGCTCAAAGGGCAAGGCGACAGGGCTACTTTTGGCCTACTTTGGAAGCAGATGCAATGGAGATGGTGAAAAAATGTGACAAGTGCCAAAGGTTTGGAAAACTAATTCATCGTCCGGCTACTGACCTCACTACCATTCACAGCCCACTACCGTTTGCTAAGTGGGGCATGGACATTCTGGGTCCATATACGCCTGCTACAGGCGGAAGGAGGTACATACTGGTTGTCGTCGACTACTTCACTAAATGGGTAGAGGCGGAGGCTGTAAAGGGAATCAAGACGAAAGATGTAATTTCATTCATTTGGAAAAACGTCATCACTCGGTTCGGGGTTCCCATGCCTATGGTTTTTGATAATGGTCCCCAATTTGAGATGCCTGTTCTCAAAAGCTGGTTGGGTGACCAAGGAATTGCAAACTACTTTGCATCTGTCGGCCGTCCACAAGCAAACGGCCATGTAGAAGCCTTTAATAAAATCATCTCAGACGGTCTCAAGAAAAAGATTGAACGAGCAGGCGGCCTATAGGCGGATGAACTACCACATGTTCTTTGGGCCATTAGGACGACTGAAAAAGGGGCGACTGGAGAAACTCCATTCCTCCTAACTTACGGTGCGGAAGCTGTTCTTCCAATAGAACACTACGAGCCGACTCTTCGAGTAATGCTATATGACGAAGAGGCAAACTGGGAAGCCATGCGCCTGACATTAGACTCACTTCCTGAAAAGAGGGGCAATGCTGTCTTGCGCCATGAGATCTATCGCCTGAGAATGACTAGATCATACAACAAAAAAGTACACAGGCGTCCACTCAAAGTAGGGGACTTTGTACTTAGAAAAATGGAAGCAGTTGGTAGGGCTAATGAGTCTGGCAAACTAACTCCCAACTGGGAAGGACCCTACCGAATCTATGAGGAAGTCAGGGACGGTACCTACCGTCTGGAAAAACACCAGACGGACAACCGTTGCCTTGAACTTGGAAAGTAGATAATCTTAAGAAATATTTCTTTTGAATGATGTAAAGTAAAGAGCTACTTAATAAAAGTTTGCACTTACTATTCAATTTTGTACTACGAGGGGCATGCCGTCTGTACCTTTACAGTCGGCTACTCTCCATTGAGTTTTTCACTCTATCTTTAGAGGGGCATGCCGTCTGTACCTTTACAGTCGGCTACTCTCCATTGAGTATTTTACTCATAATAGGGGCATGTCGTCTGGGCATATAGTCGACTACTCTCCATAAGAAGATGGCCGACTGGTTCCAAACACATAGCCACCCCCCTAATACTTAGCTAAAAAGATTAGGGCCTGGCCGACCCTGTGCCTAACAGGCGGCTACCCTCCTTTTACTTAGCACCTACGTTCACCAAGAACTTACCAAGGCCACAGGCCGAATGATCAGACCAGGCGCCAAGCCAACTGATCAAATCTACAAAACAAATACGACCTGTCCCAACATCATAGCAGGCGTCCGACGGCATCCCTCCGGATGAAATTCGTCGCAGAGAGCAGCTCCCTTTTGGGTGGAACATTGTTCTATAAACTAATTACACGGCACCTATACGACTGTCCCCAAGGGCAACCACGTAGCCGTTTTTGAGACAAGGATAACTCTATCACTAACCAAACCAGTGGTAGCAGTTGACATCTGAGTCAGATGACCGCCTGTATTACTTGGGATAAATGCAGGGGGTACCTATTGAGTTAATAGCCAACAAACATTGGCGAATCAAGGGGTCTAGCAGGCCTACGCCGCCTGGTACCTCTACTTCTCAAACAAAAGTGACGGCGACTGATTAACTCCAACGTTAACTCAGTCACTCCCTCAAATTTGGTATGGAACCTAAAAGGTTTGAGTCGTCCGCCTGTTTTTAACAAATAGGGGCACTCAAACCCCTATCCCTACTAGGTAACCTATTGAGTTAATAGCCCACAAACATTGGCAAATCAAGGGGATCAGCCGGCATCCGCCGCCTGGTACCTCTACTACTCAATCTAGATTGTGACGAAGACTAAGTAACTCCTATGTTAACTTAATAGTCACTCAACTTAGTTAAGGCCTAAAAGGTATGAGTCGTCCGCCTGTTTTTAACAAACAGGGGCTCTCAACCACTACTCTTGCTAGGTTAACAAATTATGAGTTAAAAGCCAACAAACATTGGCAATAAAGGGAAACAACCGGTACCCGCCGCTTGTTATCTCTACTACTCAGTTCCTTGGCGACTAGGTAATACTCTATTTACTTGGTCAGACCACTTTCCTACTTGGTTAAATTTACAAATGACAGGACCGCCTGCCTAAAAAGGATCCAGACAAAATAGTTCGAATACCGATTGGATAAATGGCCGACTGATCGTCTATCCTGGAAACAGACAACCAGTCGTCCAGGGGCATAGGCGGCGTACTAACTATTCGTACCTGTCTGCAACGTTCGGCCATGTAAAATAGTCGGTCCAGTAAACAATTGGATATTAGATATGGAATACTTAGACAAATTTGAAGCAAAACAAAAATTCATTAAAAATAAGCCGGTCATTAAAGACCAGCAAAATATTCAAAGCCCCGGCCCCCTGGCCGGGTAAATACAAAGCAAACGGCACGCAGGCCGTGGAAAGAATACATAAAGCTTAAGAAGGGGGCAGTTCAGTATTAGCAGCTGCCGCCTGGTCAGCACTCTTCTTGCTGGACTCGGCTTCAGCTGCATCATTTTTTGATGCCTTACCCCCAAGCGGCACAAGCGCCACTACCGGCTCCTCCTCCTCCAACGCTTCCCCCAACGCCTCTTCTTCAGCAGCCGCCAGGATCTCTTGATTATATGTTTCCGAACACTGGCGGTACGTTCTTTCCCAAGAGGCAAAGTCGGCACTGGGGAAGAGGCGGCCCCAGGTCATGCGCTGGATTTGAGCGGAGTCTTCCATCATCTCCCGGACCAGCTCTTTCTTCTCTTGCTCGGCCTTTTTCGAGAGCTCTTGGGTAAGACTCTTCTCCTGGGTCACCAGGCGTTCCTTTACGCTGGCCAAGGATTTCTCCATGGCTTCGTAAGAGTACATTTTCAGGCGAAGAGGTTTCAGCTCGGCCTTGAGATTTGTGATGGTCGCCTCCAGCTCGTCATTCTTCTTCTGGGCCGCCTCTAACTGAGCCCGAACAGCGGCGGTAGCCTGCGCCTGATAATAAAGAATATCAATGGTCAGTACTTCATTTTGGGCAATTTGAAACATTGCCTTATTACAGTCAGAGGCGGCCATAGCTTTTGCAGCCTTTACCTCTTTGTTCTTCCGATCAAGCGGCTTGCGAAGGCCGTTAACTCGGAGCAGGGCCTAAGTACAAAAAAACAGGTGTCAGTTTCCAAATTTGTAAAGAAAACAGGCGTCCAGAAATTCAAATACTAAAAAATATGCTAAGTATACCTCAGCAAGGACCCCTGCAATCCCGTCAAGGGTGCCGACACCCCTGACCGCCTCCCTTTCAGCTGGAGGAACTGCCCTGATCATAGACTTGGCCATTTCTACCAAGTCAGGCTCCTGGGGGCCGGCTGCATCAAGCATAAACAAACGGATTAGACTTAGTAAGAAAGGGAGCAAGTCTAAAATTTACAAGGACAACTTCATACCTCTAGGCGGCCCAGTTGGAGTCTTAGAAGAAGTGGCCGGCTGTTTCTCAGCCGCCACCTGTTTCCTGGCAGAACTAGGAGAGCTCCCAACAGTCGTCTTCCGGGCCTTGGGGTCTGGCTGTTGGGAAGATGAAGCTCTTGGAGCACCCGTCTAAAAAAGAAGAAAAAAGTCAGTATATGCATAAACACTCCAAAAAGAGGGTGAAAGGTTCGGAGCTCACCAAGGGTGCCCCCTTCTTGGGGGAGTCGGTTGAAGCTTGTTGCATAATAGAGGCCCGCAACATGGCCGCCGCAGTCTTGGAGGCGGTGATTTTGCTCATGGCGTCAGCTGCAAAAACAAACAGCAAAGTTAATAAAAGATAAACAACAAATTTATGGAACAACAGAGTATTCGACAGGCCGACTACCTCTTGAGCACCGACTACTGAGGCCGCAGGCGGCCAAAAAGTACTCGTCATAGAGCCACTTGAAGCTCGGGATGCAGTGCAGGGGTACTTGCTCTCGTACCCCTGAAGTAGAGTCAACCCTCGACTCTACTTTAAAGAGTCCTTTATCAAGGATCTCTTTCTTAGCCTTGGGGGGAACAGGCGGCATGCTACGGCCGCCTGCAAGAAGGGGCGGATTCCTGTTCCACCTATTGAAGCGCTTGTTCTGCTCAATGTCTGAACTCTCAATGATGAGGAAGGTGCTCCGCCAGTCCTTCCACTTGTTTGCTTTACCTCTTGTCATGAGGTAGCCCCTGTGGCTTGTCAATTGATACCAGCCGGTACCGCCTGTCTTAGGGGTCCGGCTGAGATAGTTCATATGGGCGAAAGCCTCGAAGCTCGGCTCCACCCGTGCAGTTCGCACTCGGCCACATAGCCGAGCACGTTGACCCATTTGATTCAAAAAGCTTTGTTTGAATGTGTTTGACTTTAATTCTATTCATATAGCTTTGAAGAATGATTTTGACTTTCATTTGATTCATTAAGTTTTGTTTTGAATGTGTTTGACTTTCATTCGATTCAATTAGCTTTTCATAATGCATTTGACTTTCATTTGATTCAAAAAGGTTTGTTTGAATGTGTTTGACTTTCATTTGATTCAATTTGCTTTGAAGAACGCATTTGAATTTCATTTTATTCAAAAAGCTTTGTATGAATGCTTTTGACTTTCATTAGTTTCAATTAGCTTTGAAGAATGCATTTAACTTTCATTTCATTCATTAAGCTTTGTTTGAATGTGTTTGACTTTCATTCGATTCAATTAGCTTTTAAGACTGCATTTGACTTTCATTTGATTCAAAAAGGTTTGTATGAATGTATTTGACTTTCATTAGTTTCAATTAGCTTTGAAGAATGCATTTGACTTTCATTTGGTTCACAAAACTTTGTGTGAATGTGTTTGACTTTCATTTGATTCAATTAGCTTTGAAAAAGGCATTTAAATTTCAATTGATTCAAAAAGCTTTGTTTGAATGTGTTTGACTTTCATGCGATTCAATTAGCTTTTAAGAATGCAATTGACTTTCATTTGATTCGAAAAGTTTCGTTTGAATGTGTTTGACTTTCATTTAATTCAATTACCTTTGAAGTATGCATTTGACTTTCATTTGATTCAAAAAGCTTTGTTTGAATGTGTTTGACTTTTATTTGGATCAATTAGCTTTGAAGAATTCATTTGAATTTCATTTGATTCAAAAAGCTTTGTTTGAATGTGTTTGACTTTCATTCTATTCAATTAGCTTTGAAGAATGCATTTGGCTTTCATTTGATTCAAAAAGCTTTGTTTGAATTTGTTTGACTTTCATTTGGATCAATTAGCTATGAAGAATGCATTTGACTTTTATTTGATTCATTAAGCTTTGTTTGAATGTGTTTGACTTTCATTCGATTTAATTAGCTTTTAAGAATGCACTTGACTTTCATTTGATTCAAGAAGTTTTGTTTGAATGTGTTTGACTTTCATTTGATTTAATTAGCTTTGAAAAATGCATTTAAATTTCATTTGATTCAAAAAGCTTTGTTTGAATGTGTTTGACTTTCATTCGATTCAATTAGCTTTTAAGAATGCATTTGACTTTCATTTGATTCGAAAAGTTTCGTTTGAATGTGTTTGACTTTCATTTGATTCAATTACCTTTGAATTATTATGCATTGACTTTCATTTGATTCAATAAGCTTTGTTTGAATGTGTTTGACTTTCATTTGATTCAATTACCTTTGAATTATGCATTGACTTTCATTTGATTCAATAAGCTTTGTTTGAATGTGTTTGACTTTCATTTGGATCAATTAGCTTTGAAGAATGCATTTGACTTTCATTTGATTCTTTAAGCTTTGTTTGAATGTGTTTGACTTTCATTCTATTCAATTAGCTTTAAAGAATGCATTTGACTTTCATTTGATTCAAAAAGCTTTGTTTGAATTTGTTTGACTTTTATTTGGATCAATTAGCTTTGTAGAATGCATTTGACTTTTATTTGCTTCATTAAGCTTTGTTTGAATGTGTTTGACTTTCATTCGATTTAATTAGCTTTTAAGAATGCATTTGACTTTCATTTGATTCAAGAAGGTTTGTTTGAATGTGTTTGACTTTCATTATTTTCAATTAGCTTTGAAGAATGCATTTGACTTTCATTTGGTTCAAAAAACTTTGTTTGAATTTGTATGACTTTCATATTATTCAATTAGCTTAAAAGAATGCATTTTAATTTCATTTGATTCAAAAAGCTTTGTTTGAATGTGTTTGACTTTCATTATATTCAATTAGCTTTGTATAATGCATTTGACTTTCATTTGATTTAAAAAGCATTGTTTGAATGTATTTGACTTTCATTTGGATCTATTACCTTTGAAGTATGCATTTGACTTTCATTTGATTCAAAAAGCTTTGTTTGAATGTGTTTGACTTTCATTTGTTTCAATTAGCTTTGAAGAATGCATTTGACTTTCATTTGATTAGAAAAGTTTTGTTTGAATGTGATTGACTTTCATTTGATTAAATTAGGTTTGAAGAATGCATTTTACTTTCATTTGACTCAAAAAGCTTTGTTTGAATGTGTTTGATTTTCATTCGATCTAATTAGCTTTTAAGAATGCATTTGACTTTCATTTATTTCAAAAAGGTTTGTTTGAATGTGTTTGACTTTCATTAGTTTCAATTAGCTTTGAAGAATGCATTTGACTTTCATTTGGTGCAAAAAACTTTGTTTGAATGTGTTTGACTTTCATTTTATTCAATTAGCTTTAAAGAATGCATTTTAATTTCATTTGATTCAAAAAGCTTTGTTTGAATGTGTTTGACTTTCATTATATTCAATTAGCTTTGAAGAATGCATTAGACTTTCATTTGATTTAAAAAGCTTTGTTTAAATGTGTTTGACTTTCATTTGGATCAATTAGCTTTGTAGAATGCATTGACTTTTATTTGATTCAAAAAGCTTTGTTTGAATGTGTTTGACTTTAATTCTATTTATATAGCTTTGAAGAATGATTTTGACTTTCATTTGATTCATTAAGTTTTGTTTTGAATGTGTTTGACTTTCATTCGATTCAATTAGCTTTTCAGAATGCATTTGAATTTCATTTGATTCAAAAAGGTTTGTTTGAATGTGTTTGACTTTCATTTGATTCAATTTGCTTTGAAGAACGCATTTGAATTTCATTTTATTCAAAAAGCTTTGTATGAATGCTTTTGACTTTCATTAGTTTCAATTAGCTTTGAAGAATGCATTTGACTTTCATTTCATTCATTAAGCTTTGTTTGAATGTGTTTGACTTTCATTCGATTCAATTAGCTTTTAAGACTGCATTTGACTTTCATTTGATTCAAAAAGGTTTGTATGAATGTATTTGACTTTCATTAGTTTCAATTAGCTTTGAAGAATGCATTTGACTTTCATTTGGTTCAAAAAGCTTTGTGTGAATGTGTTTGACTTTCATTTGATTCAATTAGCTTTGAAAAAGGCATTTAAATTTCAATTGATTCAAAAAGCTTTGTTTGAATGTGTTTGACTTTCATGCGATTCAATTAGCTTTTAAGAATGCAATTGACTTTCATTTGATTCGAAAAGTTTCGTTTGAATGTGTTTGACTTTCATTTAATTCAATTACCTTTGAAGTATGCATTTGACTTTCATTTGATTCAAAAAGCTTTGTTTGAATGTGTTTGACTTTCATTTGGATCAATTAGCTTTGAAGAATTCATTTGAATTTCATTTGATTCAAAAAGCTTTGTTTGAATGTGTTTGACTTTCATTCTATTCAATTAGCTTTGAAGAATGCATTTGGCTTTCATTTGATTCAAAAAGCTTTGTTTGAATTTGTTTGACTTTCATTTGGATCAATTACTATGAAGAATGCATTTGACTTTTATTTGATTCATTAAGCTTTGTTTGAATGTGGTTGACTTCCATTCGATTTAATTAGCTTTTAAGAATGCATTTGACTTTCATTTGATTCAAGAAGTTTTGTTTGAATGTGTTTGACTTTCATTTGATTTAATTAGCTTTGAAAAATGCATTTAAATTTCATTTGATTCAAAAAGCTTTGTTTGAATGTGTTTGACTTTCATTCGATTCAATTAGCTTTTAAGAATGCATTTGACTTTCATTTGATTCGAAAAGTTTCGTTTGAATGTGTTTGACTTTCATTTGATTCAATTACCTTTGAATTATTATGCATTGACTTTCATTTGATTCAATAAGCTTTGTTTGAATGTGTTTGACTTTCATTTGATTCAATTACCTTTGAATTATGCATTGACTTTCATTTGATTCAATAAGCTTAGTTTGAATGTGTTTGACTTTCATTTGGATCAATTAGCTTTGAAGAATGCATTTGACTTTCATTTGATTCTTTAAGCTTTGTTTGAATGTGTTTAACTTTCATTCTATTCAATTAGCTTTAAAGAATGCATTTGACTTTCATTTGATTCAAAAAGCTTTGTTTGAATTTGTTTGACTTTTATTTGGATCAATTAGCTTTGAAGAATGCATTTGACTTTTATTTGCTTCATTAAGCTTTGTTTGAATGTGTTTGACTTTCATTCGATTTAATTAGCTTTTAAGAATGCATTTGACTTTCATTTGATTCAAGAAGGTTTGTTTGAATGTGTTTGACTTTCATTATTTTCAATTAGCTTTGAAGAATGCATTTGACTTTCATTTGGTTCAAAAAACTTTGTTTAAATTTGTATGACTTTCATTTTATTCAATTAGCTTAAAAGAATGCATTTTAATTTCATTTGATTCAAAAAGCTTTGTTTGAATGTGTTTGACTTTCATTATATTCAATTAGCTTTGTATAATGCATTTGACTTTCATTTGATTTAAAAAGCATTGTTTGAATGTATTTGACTTTCATTTGGATCTATTACCTTTGAAGTATGCATTTGACTTTTCATTTGATTCAAAAAGCTTTGTTTGAATGTGTTTGACATTCATTTGTTTCAATTAGCTTTGAAGAATGCATTTGACTTTCATTTGATTAGAAAAGTTTTGTTTGAATGTGATTGACTTTCATTTGATTAAATTAGGTTTGAAGAATGCATTTTACTTTCATTTGACTCAAAAAGCTTTGTTTGAATGTGTTTGATTTTCATTCGATCTAATTAGCTTTTAAGAATGCATTTGACTTTCATTAATTTCAAAAAGGTTTGTTTGAATGTGTTTGACTTTCATTAGTTTCAATTAGCTTTGAAGAATGCATTTGACTTTCATTTGGTTCAAAAAACTTTGTTTGAATGTGTTTGACTTTCATTTTATTCAATTAGCTTTAAAGAATGCATTTTAATTTCATTTGATTCAAAAAGCTTTGTTTGAATGTGTTTGACTTTCATTATATTCAATTAGCTTTGAAGAATGCATTAGACTTTTATTTGATTTAAAAAGCTTTGTTTGAATGTGTTTGACTTTCATTTGGATCAATTAGCTTTGAAGAATGCATTGACTTTCATTTGATTCAAAAAGCTTTGTTTGAATGTGTTTGACTTTAATTCTATTCATATAGCTTTGAAGAATGATTTTGACTTTCATTTGATTCATTAAGTTTTGTTTTGAATGTGTTTGACTTTCATTCGATTCAATTAGCTTTTCAGAATGCATTTGACTTTCATTTGATTCAAAAAGGTTTGTTTGAATGTGTTTGACTTTCATTTGATTCAATTTGCTTTGAAGAACGCATTTGAATTTCATTTTATTCAAAAAGCTTTGTATGAATGCTTTTGACTTTCATTAGTTTCAATTAGCTTTGAAGAATGCATTTGACTTTCATTTCATTCATTAAGCTTTGTTTGAATGTGTTTGACTTTCATTCGATTCAATTAGCTTTTAAGACTGCATTTGACTTTCATTTGATTCAAAAAGGTTTGTATGAATGTATTTGACTTTCATTAGTTTCAATTAGCTTTGAAGAATGCATTTGACTTTCATTTGGTTCAAAAAGCTTTGTGTGAATGTGTTTGACTTTCATTTGATTCAATTAGCTTTGAAAAAGGCATTTAAATTTCAATTGATTCAAAAAAGCTTTGTTTGAATGTGTTTGACTTTCATGCGATTCAATTAGCTTTTAAGAATGCAATTGACTTTCATTTGATTCGAAAAGTTTCGTTTGAATGTGTTTGACTTTCATTTAATTCAATTACCTTTGAAGTATGCATTTGACTTTCATTTGATTCAAAAAGCTTTGTTTGAATGTGTTTGACTTTCATTTGGATCAATTAGCTTTGAAGAATTCATTTGAATTTCATTTGATTCAAAAAGCTTTGTTTGAATGTGTTTGACTTTCATTCTATTCAATTAGCTTTGAAGAATGCATTTGGCTTTCATTTGATTCAAAAAGCTTTGTTTGAATTTGTTTGACTTTCATTTGCATCAATTACTATGAAGAATGCATTTGACTTTTATTTGATTCATTAAGCTTTGTTTGAATGTGGTTGACTTTCATTCGATTTAATTAGCTTTTAAGAATGCATTTGACTTTCATTTGATTCAAGAAGTTTTGTTTGAATGTGTTTGACTTTCATTTGATTTAATTAGCTTTGAAAAATGCATTTAAATTTCATTTGATTCAAAAAGCTTTGTTTGAATGTGTTTGACTTTCATTCGATTCAATTAGCTTTTAAGAATGCATTTGACTTTCATTTGATTCGAAAAGTTTCGTTTGAATGTGTTTGACTTTCATTTGATTCAATTACCTTTGAATTATTATGCATTGACTTTCATTTGATTCAATAAGCTTTGTTTGAATGTGTTTGACTTTCATTTGATTCAATTACCTTTGAATTATGCATTGACTTTCATTTGATTCAATAAGCTTTGTTTGAATGTGTTTGACTTTCATTTGGATCAATTAGCTTTGAAAAATGCATTTGACTTTCATTTGATTCTTTAAGCTTTGTTTGAATGTGTTTGACTTTCATTCTATTCAATTAGCTTCAAAGAATGCATTTGACTTTCATTTGATTCAAAAAGCTTTGTTTGAATTTGTTTGACTTTTATTTGGATCAATTAGCTTTGAAGAATGCATTTGACTTTTATTTGCTTCATTAAGCTTTGTTTGAATGTGTTTGACTTTCATTCGATTTAATTAGCTTTTAAGAATGCATTTGACTTTCATTTGATTCAAGAAGGTTTGTTTGAATGTGTTTGACTTTCATTATTTTCAATTAGCTTTGAAGAATGCATTTGACTTTCATTTGGTTCAAAAAACTTTGTTTAAATTTGTATGACTTTCATTTTATTCAATTAGCTTAAAAGAATGCATTTTAATTTCATTTGATTCAAAAAGCTTTGTTTGAATGTGTTTGACTTTCATTATATTCAATTAGCTTTGTATAATGCATTTGACTTTCATTTGATTTAAAAAGCATTGTTTGAATGTATTTGACTTTCATTTGGATCTATTACCTTTGAAGTATGCATTTGACTTTCATTTGATTCAAAAAGCTTTGTTTGAATGTGTTTGACATTCATTTGTTTCAATTAGCTTTGAAGAATGCATTTGACTTTCATTTGATTAGAAAAGTTTTGTTTGAATGTGATTGACTTTCATTTGATTAAATTAGGTTTGAAGAATGCATTTTACTTTCATTTGACTCAAAAAGCTTTGTTTGAATGTGTTTGATTTTCATTCGATCTAATTAGCTTTTAAGAATGCATTTGACTTTCATTTATTTCAAAAAGGTTTGTTTGAATGTGTTTGACTTTCATTAGTTTCAATTAGCTTTGAAGAATGCATTTGACTTTCATTTGGTTCAAAAAACTTTGTTTGAATGTGTTTGACTTTCATTTTATTCAATTAGCTTTAAAGAATGCATTTTAATTTCATTTGATTCAAAAAGCTTTGTTTGAATGTGTTTGACTTTCATTATATTCAATTAGCTTTGAAGAATGCATTAGACTTTCATTTGATTTAAAAAGCTTTGTTTGAATGTGTTTGACTTTCATTTGGATCAATTAGCTTTGAAGAATGCATTGACTTTCATTTGATTCAAAAAGCTTTGTTTGAATGTGTTTGACTTTAATTCTATTCGTATAGCTTTGAAGAATGATTTTGACTTTCATTTGATTCATTAAGTTTTGTTTTGAATGTGTTTGACTTTCATTCGATTCAATTAGCTTTTCAGAATGCATTTGACTTTCATTTGATTCAAAAAGGTTTGTTTGAATGTGTTTGACTTTCATTTGATTCAATTTGCTTTGAAGAACGCATTTGAATTTCATTTTATTCAAAAAGCTTTGTATAAATGCTTTTGACTTTCATTAGTTTCAATTAGCTTTGAAGAATGCATTTGACTTTCATTTCATTCATTAAGCTTTGTTTGAATGTGTTTGACTTTCATTCGATTCAATTAGCTTTTAAGACTGCATTTGACTTTCATTTGATTCAAAAAGGTTTGTATAAATGTATTTGACTTTCATTAGTTTCAATTAGCTTTGAAGAATGCATTTGACTTTCATTTGGTTCAAAAAGCTTTGTGTGAATGTGTTTGACTTTCATTTGATTCAATTAGCTTTGAAAAAGGCATTTAAATTTCAATTGATTCAAAAAGCTTTGTTTGAATGTGTTTGACTTTCATGCGATTCAATTAGCTTTTAAGAATGCAATTTGATTAGGGGATTTTTATCCACCAAGCACCGTTTGACAAGTGGACCAACCAGGTTCCGCCACGCGTCCTCCATGGACCACTTAAGACACGCCACGTGTCCACCCATGCCAAATGGGACAACCGGCCATCAAGGCCCATTTCAGTCTAGAAGCCCGATCGGCCCTAGGTTTACCTTAAACCTAGAGAGTTGCACGCTTCCCAAGGCTATAAATACTCGATTAATCCTCATTAATCAAGGGACCGAATAATTGACAGAACACACTAATAACCGGCTGATCTCGCTAGCAAAGCAGATTACCTACATTAAATACTCTCACCTAGAGAGATCTTATTACTTTAATTTCTGTATTAATTACTCCTTAATCAGGTACTAACTTGACCGTTGGAGGCGGAGCTCTCAGGAGTCTCCGTTATTTTGCAGGTACAGGCGTCCGGTTCCAGTCTCGGAATTGTAACTCTCCCGCAGGACATCAGAAAACCCCGAAACATTTGGCGCCGTCTGTGGGGAGAGTACTTCAGAGATGGCATCCAAGTCTGTACCGACCCCAGAAGAGAGGCGTCCCCTAGACGACCCTCAAGTTCAGTCGGACCATGATACCGAAAGTGAATTTGAAATTGAAACTCATACAGCTCCAGACGGGACCCTAAGGGCCCGCCGTACCCGTCATACTGAAATAAGGGAACGGGAGTATCTTCAAACAGGAAGTGAGCCAGCAGGCGCACCGCTTGCTCGGCAACAGCCGACTGATGGGTCTGCTCCGATCACAAGGAACGAACTCATGACCTTCATGAGGGGATTCAAGGGAGAGATCCAAGAGTTGATCAACAAAAAACCGCCTGCTTCAGTCAAAGAGCAGGCGGCCAAAAAACCTTCCACTTCACTGAAGAGGAAGCCAGTTCAAGGGCGAGAGGCGACTCCCCATCCTAAATCTAAGAAGCGGGAGCCGTCTGCTCTTGATTTCACAAAACTCCGTTATCCTACGGGAAATAGGAAACCGGTTCGTCATATTCAGGCGGACGGGTCAAAGCAAACGTTCACAGATGCTCGGCACCTGCTAGAGCAGAAGAAGAATGACCGATTATCAGAGTCGGCTTCTACTTCAAATTTTCAGGACAGTTTGCGAAATGCCTCGATGAGGCCAACTCAGTCGTACCATGAGAGTCAGTCAGGCGGCACCTCCCGTCAGTCTGGCTTTCATAGTGCACAGGCGGTACCAAATTTGCCATTTGTGCCGCAACAATATTATTTTATGCAGCCACCTCCATTTGGTGGACCTGCAGCAAAAAAACGTCCAACCTATGGACTGGCAGCTACGGCTGCTTAGACTTGGTGAACAGCCGTCGGCCTTTTCCAAGGAAATTACTGAAGCCGCTCAGCCGGCCAAAGTAAAAAATGTTTTAGTAGGCGCCTATGATGGCACTACTAACCCGGAAGACCATCTGATGGCATTCACCAACCTGATGTACCTTCAAGGGTTGGATGATCCCACTTGGTGCAAGTGTTTCCCAGCAACTCTCAAGGGAATTGCACAGCAATGGTTCGGCAACCTGCCGACTGGTTGTGTAAACAGTTTCAGGACGCTTGCTTACTTATTTGCCTCCAACTTTGCAATGAACATCCCTGCGAAGAAAACGACCCTTGATTTGGGAACAATTCAGCAGGGTGAAAAGGAGGGGCTTCGTTCCTACATCAGGCGGTTCAACCTGATGAGAATACAGATTCAAGGGTTACCGGATGAGGTAGCTTATACTGACTTTTTTAGAGGTCTCAAAGACGGGTCTACCTTCAAATTTGATTTAGTTCGAAAAAGGGTGGCGACTCTTCAAGAGGCCTTGATTGAAGCAGAAGCCTATATACAGGCGACTGATCTGTGTACAATGAAACAGTCGGACGGGAAGAGGTTCGACAATAGAGAAGGACGACAGAAACAGTCGTCCAACAAAGATGAAAAAAGAAAAGGGGTCTGGGCGGCTGATTCCTCTAAACAGCCGGCCAAGAAGAAAAAGGAATTCAAACCATACTCCCCAAAGTATGTGTTTAACAAGGATAACCAGTTTATCCTAAAAGAAATAAAGGGACGGCTCTCAATTGAGAAACCGCTCCCCATGAAGGGTTCTGCGAGCAACCGGAACCAAGACAAAATCTGTGCTTATCATGATGACATTGGTCATCACACCAACGACTGCATTAGTCTCATGCGGTACCTAGACCGCTTGGCTAATCAAGGTGATCTTGACACTTATGTCAAGAAATCTACGGGGAATACTTCCTTAAAAAAGCAGTCGGCCAAAAAGAATCAACAGGCCGACAGTTCCGATACAGATGATGCAGTCGTCTACACCATTGCAGGCGGCTTCTCAGGAGGCGGCCCCACTATTAGGGGCAACAAAGATAATATAAGGCGGTTAGATGTAAATTCCGTTCACCAAGAACGACCGTCCAAATATACATTTCCTGAGATTGTCATCACTGAAGAGGATCTAGGAGGAATAAGGGGGCCGCATGACGACCCTCTCGTTATTGAATGTAAAGTGGCCAACCAGAGAGTTGGTCGAATCCTCATAGATACTGGGAGCTCTTCAGATCTCATCAGCAGCAAATGTCTGTCAAAACTGAAATATCAGACGGACTGCATACATCCGGCCTCCCACCCTTTAATAGGGTTTGGAGGAGGAGTCGTCCACCCACTGGGACGAGTTGATCTACCCGTCCGCCTGGGCGAAAAAGGGGAAGGACGACACATGGTAGTCCGATTCCTAGTTGTAGAGGAACTCTCTGCCTACAACATGATTCTGGGTCGCCCAACCCTGAATAGTGCCAAGGCTGTTATAATCCCGTCACTTATGCTGCTTAAGTTTGAAAGGGACAATGGAACAGTCGGCTCCCTAAGGGGAGATCAGAGGATGGCCCGAGAGTGCTATCTCTCGGATGTCAAACCCACTGCTAAGGCCACTGGGTCAAGTGGAGAAAAAACAGACCTTGACAATGTCAAGGAAAGTGCGCCTGTTCAAGAAACAGGCGACAGAAAAAGAAAGGCGTCCCAGACAGAGTCCGCCAGAAAGGCAAGAAAATAGCAATCATTGGCAGAGGACCGGCCGGATGAGTTCCGCCCTCAGCCGTCTGGTGAGCATACGGACCTGATATTAGACGACTCCCGCCCTGACCGAACAGTCAAAGTTGGGACGACTGCTCTGAGAAACCTTGGTGATGACTTTCACAACCTGTTGAAAGAATACAAGGACATCTTTGCATTTGAAGTCCATGAAATGCCAGGCATTAGTCCTGATCTGGCAGTACACAAACTCGCTGTGGATCCGAAAAAGAAGCCGGTACGGCAAAAGAAGCGGAACCATGGTGAAGAAAGAGGTCAGGCGGCCGCCGCCGAAGTCAAAAAAATTACTTGATGCAGGGTTCATTCGGCAATGTTACTTCCCAGATTGGGTTGCAAATGTGGTACTTGTTAAAAAGCCGAATGGCACCTGGCGAATGTGTGTAGACTACACAGACTTGAACAAGGCGTGCCCCAAAAGACAGTTACCCTCTGCCAAAAATTGATAACCTGGTCGACTCAACAGCCGGCCATGCCTTGATGAGTTTTTATGGACGCCTATTTTGGTTTTCATCAAATTCCTTTGTGGAAGAAAGATCAGGAGAAGACGGCCTTCGTCACTGATCAGGGATTATACTGCTATACGGTCATGCCGTTTGGTCTTAAGAATGCCCCGGCTACATTCCAACGAATGATAAACACAGTGTTCTTTGATCAGATTGGGAGAAACGTCGAGGCATACATTGATGATATGATTGTTAAGACTAAACTTCAGAAAGATCATCTGACGGACCTCCGAGAAACTTTCGCCACACTCAGGCGGCACCATGTCATGCTCAATCCCAAGAAATGTGTATTTGGAGTTGAGTCTGGGAAATTTCTCGGATTCCTTATCAACCAGAGAGGAATAGAGGCGAACCCTGAGAAGGTACAGGCGGTCATTGACATGCAGTCGCCTCGTACCGTCCGAGAGGTTCAGAAGTTAACAGGTTGTCTGGCGGCCTTGGGAAGATTTCTAAGCCGATCAGGCGACAAATGCCTATACTTTTTCCAGGCAATTAAGAAAAAGGCAAGGTTTGAATGGGGGCCGGATGCTGAGGCCGCCTTCCAGAAATTAAAGGTTCACTTGCATTCCTTGCCAAGGCTGGTCAGCCCTTTGCCCAAAGAAAATCTCTACATGTACCTGGCCGTCTCTGATCATGCGTTAAGCGCGGTGCTCCTTGCTGAAAGGGACGGCTGTCAACTTCCGGTCTACTTTGTCAGCCACGTACTGAAAAATGCCGAGTTGAGGTATCCCCTAGTGGAGAAATTTGGTCTTGCACTCTTCATGGCTGTTAAAAAATTGAAGCCCTACTTTCTGGCACATGCAGTCGTCGTGTATACCGACCAACCGATCAAGCGGCCCCTTACCACCATGGAGTCCTCCGGACGAATGATCAAATGGGCCATAGAAATGCAGAGTCTCGAAGTTACTTTCGAGCCTAGAAAAGCAGTGAAGGGGCAAGCCTTTGCTGACTTTATTGTAGAGATGACTCGTCCTCCTGACTCTCAAGTTCCAGACCAAGTCTGGAAGGTATATGTGGACGGAAGCTCTACTTCAAACGGTTGTGGAGCAGGCGTCGTATGTCAATCTCCAGAGGGCGACAGGTTCGAGTATGCTCTACGCTTCAGTTTCCAGGCTTCAAACAATGAGGCCGAATATGAAGCTTTACTAGCCGGGATCCGCATGTGTAAGGCGGCCGGGCAAGGAAAATAGACGCCTGTTCTGATTCACAACTGATAGTGAGTCAGTACAATGGCGAATACGAAGCAACACATCCGGCCATGATCAAATATTTACAGGCGGTCCGACAAGCAGTCGGCTCCCTTGAGGATTTCCATCTGATCCAAGTACCGAGATCAGAAAACAACCAGGCAGATGCACTCTCGAAATTAGCATCATCCGCCTCCTCCGATACTCCTCGAACTGTGTTTTGGGAAGTAATGGAGAAGAGAAGCATCGAGGAAAATCCTATTGGAATTCTAGACAGAAGCTCAACCTGGATGGATTCAATCAGGGCATATCTGACAAACGGTACACTGCCGGATGATCCTCAACAGGCGGCATCACTGAAAAAACGAGCCTCCTGTTTTGAAAATGATACAGGGGGAACTGCACAAGAGGGGGCACCTTCAACCTTTCTTAAAGTGTGTTACTCCTGAAAAGGGACGAGAGATACTAGATGATCTTCACTCTGGTTTCTGTGCTTCCCATATAGGTGGTAGGATGCTTGCTCAAAGGGCAAGGCGGCAGGGCTACTTTTGGCCTACTTTGGAAGCAGATGCAATGGAGATGGTGAAAAAATGTGACAAGTGCCAAAGGTTTGGCAAATTAATTCACCGTCCGGCTACTGACCTCACTACCATTCACAGCCCACTACCGTTTGCTAAGTGGGGCATGGACATTCTGGGTCCATATACGCCTGCTACAGGCGGCAGAAGGTATATACTTGTTGCCGTTGACTACTTCACTAAATGGGTAGAGGCGGAGGCTGTAAAGGGAATCAAGACGAAAGATGTAATTTCATTCAATTTGGAAAAAACGTCATCACTCGGGTTCGGGGTTCCCATGTCTATGGTTTTTTGATAATGGTCCCCCAATTTTGAGACGCCTGTTCTCAAAAGTTGGTTGGGAGACCAAGGAATAGGACATTACTTTGCATCTGTCGGCCGTCCACAAGCAAACGGCCAGGTAGAAGCCTTTAATAAAATCATCTCAGACGGTCTCAAGAAAAAAAAAATTGAACGAGCAGGCGGCCTATGGGCAGATGAACTACCACATGTTCTTTGGGCCATTAGGACGACTGAAAAAGGGGCGACTGGAGAAACTCCATTCCTCCTAACTTATGGTGCAGAAGCTGTTCTTCCAATAGAACACTACGAGCCGACTCTTCGAGTAATGCTATATGACGAAGAGGCAAACTGGGAAGCTATGCGCCTGGCATTAGACTCACTTCCTGAAAAGAGGGGCAATGCTGTTTTGCGCCATGAAATCTACCGCCTGAGAATGACTAGATCATACAACAAAAAGTGCACAGGCGTCCACTCAAAGTAGGGGACTTTGTACTTAGAAAAATGGAAGCAGTTGGTAGGGCTAACGAGTCTGGCAAACTAACTCCCAACTGGGAAGGACCCTACCGAATCTATGCGGAAGTCAGGGACGGTACCTACCGTCTGGAAACACCAGACGGACAACCGTTGCCTCGAACTTGGAATGTAGATAACCTTAAGAAATATTTCTTTTGAATGATGTAAAGTAAAGAGCTACTTAAAAAAGTTGGCACTTACTATTCAATTTTGTATTAC
>NW_018744126.1:0-21532 GCF_001683475.1 Chenopodium quinoa | reverse complement strand
ACATAAATTTGTACTACAATCAAGTGTTTCCCCCTGGTTCTTATGAACAAGGTCTTGTCTACTGTTCCCCTCTTGTAATCATTTGCCATCAAGAAATTGGACAATCTTTCATACCAAGCCCTCGGAGCTTGTTTCAACCCATATAATGCTTTGTCCAACTTGTACACATGTTGGGGGAACAGTGCATCTTCAAAACCAGGTGGCTGCTCCACATATACTTCTTCCTTTAAATATCCATTGAGGAAGGCAGTCTTTACATCCATCTGAAACAGCTTTAAAATTCATGTGAGCAGCATAAGCAATTAAAATCCTAATAGCCTCTAGCCTAGCTACTGGTGCAAACGTCTCATCATAGTCAATTCCTTCTTGTTGATTGTACCCTTGCACCACTAGCCTTGCTTTGTTTCTGACTATAGTACCAAGGTCATCTAACTTGTTTCTAAAGACCCATCTAGTGCCAATGACTGATCTTTCCTTGGACGGGGAACCAGGTGCCAAACCTGGTTCCTCTGAAACTGATTTAACTCATCTTGCATAACTAGTACCCAATCAGGATCAGTCAATGCCATTTTATAGTCAGTAGGCTCTACATTAGACAGGAAAGAATAGAAAGCACAAAATTTTGAAAAACATTTGTTCTCGTTTGAATCCCCTTATTTATATCACTAATTATTTGATCAGTGGGATGAGAAGATTGATATCTATAACTTTTAAAATTAAGACTGTTTTGTGCTTTCTCATTAAGTTGGGAACCAGCATGTTCATGGATCTCTCCTTCTGCTGAGGAGCCAGGAGGATTTACATTCATGCTGTTTCCTCTATCATTACTTACCTCAGGTTCAGGGGTGGTACCTTCTTCTGTTCCCCCTGAACTCATTACCTATCTATTATTTGAGGAACCATCAGGACATGGTTCCCCTTCAGAGTCCTCATTATCTTCATTTTCTTCTCTAGGCACTTCATCATTATCATCTGGTGGAGTATTTGGTAGGCCTAGATCTGCTTGCACTTCATCCGTGGGACCAGTATACTGGTTCCCCGTGAAATCCATCAATCCAATCACTTCATCAGGTTGTACCTTTAAGAAGTTCATAGGGAGTCTTATTTAACTTTGGTCTAATGAGACCTCTATTCAATATATAGCAAGCAGTGTCAACAGCTTCTCCCCAAAAACTCTTTGGGAGACCACTCTCAATGAGCATCGTCCTCGCCATCTCCTCAAGAGTTCTATTCTTCCTTTCTACAACACCATTTTGTTGAGGTGTTCTAGGGGCTGAGAAGTTGTGATTAACTCCATGTTCCCTACAATAATCAATAAAGTTAGCATTATCAAATTCAGTACCATGGTCTGATCTTACCGAGACCAGCTTGTGGGTGAGCTGGTTCTCCACTTGTTTCACCAATGTTACCCATTCTTCAAACGTTTCATCCTTTGTGTGTAACATCATTACCCAAGTGTACCTAGAATAATCATCAACCATAACACAGACATATCTATGACCTCTTCGACTTTGTACTCTCATGGGACCACACAAGTCAATATGTACAAGTTCGAAGGGTCTGCTAGTACTCATAATAGTTTTAGGCTTAAAAGAAATTTTGACCTGTTTCCCCCTTACACATTCAGAACAAACTTTATCAGCTTCATACTTAATGTTAGGAAGACCTACAACTAAGTCACGTATTTTAAGTTTGTTTAGAAGTGTTAGGCTAGCATGTCCAAACCTCTTATGCCAAATCCATTGATTATTGTCAGAAATAGCTCTCAAACAGATGGACTTGTCTTGAGGGATTTTATCTAAGAAGGTGATGTAAACATCATGCTTCCTGGTTCCCTCACATACAAGTTCTCCTGTTTGTGAGTTAACTATGTGACATAGGTTGGCTTGAAACTCAACTCTATTACCTTTGTCACATAATTGAGAAATACTCAAGAGATTATGTTGCAAGCCTTCAACATAATAAACATCATCTATTGCGTTAGAAAGTGTCTTACCAACCTTACCTAAACCAGTGATGGTTCCCTTGCTGTTATCCCCAAAGGTGACACTTCCTCCACCAAAGGCCACTAGTGAAAGGAATTGATCTTTATCCCGGACATGTGTCTTGAGCAACCACTGTCCAAATACCAATAGGTGTCTCCCTTCACTCTAGCCTGCAAGAGCAAATCAAACATTAGATTTAGGAACCCAAACATACTTGGGTCCCTTTTCAACAATATTAACAACTTGTTGATCCTTTCTTCTCCAAACACACTTTGCACCCTTGCTGTTCTTATTAGCACTAATTTTCTTAGCTGGACATTCATGTATCTTATGTCCATTTTTACCACAATGAAAACACACATGCATCTCTTTAGTCATGACATACTTGCCTCGTTGATATTCTTTGATCCAGGTGGTTTCTCTGGGAGACCAGTTAGTCCTGGTTCTCTGTCTAGTATAACCGAGACCAACTTTTCCTCTGTTTCCTCTTGATGAAGTCAGGTAATTTAAGGATTTTTGAGCATTCAATAATTTGTCCACATGTCTATGACTATCATTAAGTTCTTTTTCTCTGGTTTCAAGTGTCTTAGTCAACAATTCGTTTTTCTCTTTAAGAAAATCAAAGTTACTTTTTAAAGCTTCGAATTGTAGATTAAGCTTTGAAACCATACGGTCAATAGACATGTCAACAACCACTGATTGCTTGTCCTTTTTCAGTTGATTGATTTCCGCATGCAAATCACAAATATTACTTTCATACTTATCAATCATATTACTGACATCTACACTGGTACCTGTAGGGGAAACAGTGAACTGTGCAACTTTAAGTGAAGCAATTTCCTTGTGAGAATTTTCCAGGTTGTAAGCCAATGTTTCAAAGGCCTTCAACAAGGAAGTTCTAGTACATGAATTTGCTTTACTTATAGCTACTGAAAAATCAAGAGTATCACTAGTGGTTGATAAGTCTCTAGGGAACCAGGAGGTCAGATCCTCTTCACCATCAATTGGTTCAAACGATCTTTCCTTTTCTAGTTCCACTTTACACTTGTCCAATTCAACCTCTAGTTCTGCTACTTGATTTTTTAGTTCATAACAGACTCCTTCTAGATGATCACAGCTAGCAATAGCAATATTACATTCACCACTTTTTTCTTTTAATTCTCTTTTGCAAATTATGTATGTTTCACTTAATTTATAGCATTCATCTAGTAAGGAATCAATATAAGCAAGCATATTTTCTCTATCATATTCATGCATATCTTCTCTAATTTGCTCTAAGCTTACCTTGCGTTCATGTAGTACATCCTTCTTTGCCATAAAGAATTTGTTGAATGTACTGGTTCCCCCTCTGGTTCCTGGACCAGTGTTGTTTTCCTTGATGTTTGTAAAGGCAGTTAGGCAAACATCTGAGTTGGGTGATCCTTCTTCTTCATCTGACCCTGAGTCAGAGTCTCCCCACATGGAAGCTATCATGGCATTCTTGTATGCTTGTTTATCTCCGGATTTAGACTGTTTGTCATTCCACTTAGGACAATCTCGAATAAGATGTCCTTTTTCTCCACACTTGAAACATCCTGTAGAAGAAGAATTAGAGTTAGATTTTTTATAGTTTTTAAAATGCTTACCTTTGAAATTCTTTCTTTGATCTCGAAGAGATCTCTCAAATCTTTTTGCAATCATGCTATTTCATCTTCATCATCTTCTACTGTTCCCTTAAGCGCCATGCCTCTTGCTGGTTCCTTCTCAGACTTAGAGTCAATCAGCATCTCATGAGTCATAAGGGAACCAATCAGCTGTTCCAGAGACAAGGTAGACAGATCCTTTGCTTCGTATACTGTTGTTACCTTGGCTGTCCATGCATCTGTCAAACTACGCAATAATTTTCTCACAAGATCCTCGTCAGATAAATTTTTACCAAGAGATCTAAGATCATTTACAATAGTCATAAACCTACGAAAGCAATCATTGATTTTTTCATTTTTATTCATGGCAAAACAATTCATATTTAGACATGATTAAATCAATTTTAGACCGTTTTACCTCACTGGTTCCCTCAAACGCAAGTTCAAGGGTGTCCCATATCTCCTTAGCACTACTGCAGCCAGGTATACGATTTGTTTCGGTCTCACCTATTGCTTGTTGTAGTATTGACATTACCTTAGCATTCTTTCCAGCAACTTGTAATCAGCAGTGACCAATTCGCTATCTTTCTTGGGAACCTGGTTCCCCTCAACATCTGTCTTGAGAATGATATTAGGACCATTTTTAACTACGAGCCAGCATTCATAATCAATACCCATGATAACATTCTGGATCCTGTTCTTCCACAAGCATAATTATTTCCATTAAACTTGGGTGACTTGTTGTCATAACCGATTGCACTTAATTCTTGAGTACTCATTCTTAACTCCTCTAGATGTTACTCTTTCGAGAAGCTTAGGCTCTGATACCAATTGAAGGTTCAATGGGCACTCAAGAGGGGGGGGGTGAATTGAGTGTTAAGTAATCGTTGGCTAATTTTGCTTCTTTTCGGATTATGTGTGAGGAACCAGTTGTGCTGGTTCCCGTACGCAGCGGAATATAAATAAGCAATAAAGAAGACAACAAATTTAACGAGGTTCAGCCAACTCAGGCCTACGTCCTCCTATCCTAAGTTCTTTATTAATCTACTCCGAAAAACAAAGACAAAGAACACTCTGCTGTTCCCTACTCCGGGAACCAGCAAACCCCACACTCTACTCCGAGTATGCTCTCAACTTACCCTCGTAAGTTCTAAACGTGTTTGAACTCACAAACACTCACCCAGCCTTTAGCCTCTTTGCCAAAGACTCAATTACAAGATCAAAACTCTCTAATGATCTAACTCTCAAAAGTTAATGTAGAGAAAATATTAAACACTAGATGCTCTTGTATATGATTCAATAATGGATTTAGTGCTTTTGCTCTCAATAATGAAAAACTCCTTTTTATGCGTGTGAGAGATCTGTTCAGATTATTAGCGAATAGATTGTATTTATAGTCTTAGAAAACCGAAACCCTAGTTACCATAAATCATGCCAATAAGATAAACATGATTTAGGTAAGTATTTATCTTTAATTGATTTTATTATAAGATAAAATCAACTCAAGATAATTACTCCTAGTTTTTAGGTATTTAAAGATTATATTACATCTATTTACAGCTGCCAAGATATATTTTCAAAACTGAATTTTCAATAAAAAATCTTTTTATAAAATCTTTTTAAAATCGCAGCTCTAATAACCTGATCAGTTAACCTGGTCCCCAGACCTGGTTCCCTGACTTGAACATGTTATGAAATTTGTTCCAATCCTTGTACCAAATTTCACAACGATGCTCGATATATTTAAAGCACTTTATATATCCATTAATAAACCATACTACGGAGCATTTACATGAAGATCCTAAAAAGCTCTTTCTTGATGTGGATCTTCCTTCATGTAAACTTCAAGTCTTGAAAACCTTCTTTAGATTACCTCAATTGTAACCAATGGAACTTTCTTCAATCTCTTCGAAAGTCCTATCTGCTTCAAGACTTGGAATCAACTTATATACTGCACATTCAACAAGGTTAATGCACAATATAAAGTAAGTGACTGCTTTTCCGCATAGCAGTCGAGGAAACGGTTCATACTGGTTCCCCACCAGTACATAGCACATTTATCATCTAACTGCTTCCTGTATATAGATAAGTTAGTTCAATAGATAACTCATATAGTCAATAACTTATCTAAGGAAACAGTGTTCTATTATAGCTGGTTCCAACCAACTGTTTTCAACACTTATTAAAACCTGTTTCCCATAGCTGTTTGTCATCATTCAAAACCATCATTCAAAACCTAAGGGACTCAACAGCGTTTAACAAGGATAGCCAATTTATCCTAAAGGAAATCAAGGGACGGATCTCAATTGAGAAGCCGGTCCCCATGAAGGGTTCTGCAAACAATCGGAACCAAGAAAAATTATGTGCTTATCATGAAGATGTTGGTCATCACACCAATGAATGCATCAGTCTCATGCGGTATCTGGACCGCCTGGCTGAGCAAGGTGATCTTGACACTTATGTCAAGAAATCTACGGGGAACACTTCCTCAAAAAAGCAGTCGGCCAAAAAGAATCAAAAGGCCGACAGCTCCGATACAGATGATGCAGTCGTCTACACCATTGCAGGCGGCTTCTCAGGAGGCGGCCCCACTATTAGGGGCAACAAAGACAATATCAGACGGTTAGATGTAAATTCCGTTCACCAAGAACGGCCCTCCAAATATTCATTTCCTGAGATTGTCATCACTGAAGAAGATCTAGGAGGGGTAAGAGGGCCGCATGACGACCCTATCGTTATTGAATGTAAAGTGGCCAACCAGAGAGTTGGCCGAATCCTCATAGATACCGTAAGCTCCTCAGATCTCATCAGTAGCAAATGTCTGTCGAAACTAAAATATCAGACTGATTGCATACATCCGGCATCCCACCCTTTAGTAGGGTTTGGAGGAGGAGTCGTCCACCCAGTGGGACGAGTGGTTTTACCCATCCGCCTGGGCGAAAAAGGGGAAGGACGACACATGGTAGTCCGGTTCCTGGTAGTAAAAGAACTCTCGGCCTACAACATGATTCTGGGACGACCAACCCTGAATAATTCCAAGGCTGTTATAATCCCATCTCTTATGTTGCTCAAGTTTGAGAGGGATAATGGAACAGTCGGGTCCCTAAGGGGAGATCAGAGGATGGCCCGAGAGTTCTATCTCTCGGATGTCAAGCCCACTGTTATGGCCACTGGGTCGAGTGGTGGAAAAATAGACCTTGACAATGTCAAGGAGAGTGCGCCTGTTCAAAAAGCAGGCGGCAAGAAGAGAAAGGCATCCCAGACAGGGGCCGCAAGAAAAGACAGAAAATAGCAATCATTGGCAGAGGAGCGGTCGGATGAATTCCCCCTCAGCCGGCTGGTGAGCATACGGACCTGATCTTAGACGACTCGCGTCCTGACCGAATAGTCAAAGTTGGGACGGCTGCTCTGAGAGTCCTGGGTGACGACTTTCACAAACTATTGAAAGAATACAAGGACATCTTTGCATTCGAAGTCCATGAAATGCCAGGCATTAGTCCTGATCTGGCGGTACATAAACTGGCCGTGGATCCGAAAAAGAAGCCGGTACGGCAGAAGAAGCGGAACCATGGCGAAGAAAGAAGTTAGGCGGCAGCCGCCGAAGTTAAAAAATTACTTGATGCAGGGTTCATTCGGCAATGTTACTTCCCAGACTGGGTTGCAAATGTGGTGCTTGTTAAAAAGCCGAATGGCACCTGGCGAATGTGTGTAGACTACACAGACTTAAACAAGGCGTGCCCCAAAGACAGTTACCCTCTGCCTAAAATTGATAACCTGGTCGACTCAACAGCCGGCCATGCCTTGATGAGCTTTATGGACGCCTACTCTGGTTTCCATCAAATTCCTTTATGGAAGAAAGATCAGGAGAAGACGGCCTTCGTCACTGATCAGGGTTATACTGTTACACGGTCATGCCGTTTGGTCTTAAAAATGCCCCGGCCACTTTCCAGCGAATGATAAACACTGTGTTCTTTGAACAAATTGGGAGAAATGTCGAGGCATATATTGATGATATGATTGTCAAGTCTAAACTTCAGAAAGATCATTTGTCGGACCTCCGAGAAACTTTCGCCACACTCAGGCGGCACCATGTCATGCTCAATCCCAAGAAATGTGTCTTTGGAGTTGAGTCTGGGAAATTTCTCAGATTCCTTATCAATCAGAGAGGAATAGAGGCGAACCCTGAGAAGTTGCAGGCGGTCATTGACATGCAGTCGCCTCGTACCATCCGAGAGGTTCAGAAGTTAACAGGTTGTCTGGCGGCCTTGGGAAGATTTCTAAGCCGATCAGGCGACAAATGCCTATTTTTCCAGGCAATTAAGAAAAAGGCAAGGTTTGAATGGGGGCCGGATGCTGAGGCGGCCTTCCAGAAATTGAAAGTTCACTTGCATTCCTTGCCAAGGCTGGTCAGCCCTTTGCCCAAAGAAGTACTCTACATGTACCTGGCCGTCTCTGATCATGCGTTAAGCGCTGTTCTCCTTGCTGAAAGAGACGGCTGTCAGCTCCTGGTCTACTTTGTCAGTCATGTACTGAAAAATGCCGAGTTGAGGTATCCCTTAGTGGAGAAATTTGGTCTTGCACTCTTCATGGCTGTTAAAAAATTGAAGCCCTACTTTTTGGCACATGCAGTCGTCGTGTATACAGACCAACCTATCAAGAAGCGACTGACCATCATGGAGTCGTCAGGCCGAATGATTAAATGGGCCATAGAAATACAGAGCCTCGAAGTTACCTTAGAGCCTAGAAAAGCAGTGAAGGGGCAAGCCTTTGCTGACTTTATTGTTGAGATGACTCGTCCTCCTGACTCTCAAGTTACAGACCAAGTCTGGAAGGTATATGTGGACGGAAGCTCTACTTCAAATGGTTGTGGATCAGGCGTCATATGTCAGTCGCTTGAGGGCGACAGGTACGAGTATGCTCTACGCTTCAGTTTTCAGGCCTCAAACAATGAGGCAGAATATGAAGCTTTACTAGCCGGAATCCGCATGTGCAAGGCGGCAGGAGCAAGAAAAATAGACGCCTGTTCCGATTCACAATTGATAGTGAGTCAGTACAATGGCGAATACGAAGCAACCCATCCGGCCATGATCAAGTATTTACAGGCGGTCCGACAAGCAGTTGGCTCCCTTGCGGATTTCCATCTGACCCAAGTGCCGAGATCAAAAAAACAACCAGGCGGATGCACTTTCAAAATTAGCATCATCCGCCTCCTGTGATACTCCTCGAACTGTTTTTTGGGAAGTAATGGAGAAGAGAAGCATCGAGGAAGACCCTATTGGAGTCCTAGACAGAAGCTCAACCTGGATGGATCCAATCAGGGCATATCTGACAAACGGTACCCTGCCGGATGATCATCAACAGGCGGCAGCACTGAAAAAACAAGCAACCAGTTTTGAAATAATAAAGGGAGAACTTCACAAAAGGGGGTACCTTCAACCCTTTCTTAAAGTGTGTTACTCCGGAAAAGGGACGAGAGATACTAGACGATCTTCACTCTGGTTACTGTGCTTCCCATATAGGCGGTAGGACGCTTGCTCAACGGGCAAGGCGGCAGGGCTACTTTTGGCCTACTTTAGAAGCAGATGCGATGGTGATGGTGAAAAAATGTGACAAGTGCCAAAGGTTTGGCAAACTAATTCACCGTCCGGCTACTGACCTCACTACCATTCATAGCCCACTACCGTTTGCTAAGTGGGGCATGGATATTCTGGGTCCATATACGCCTGCTACAGGCGGAAGGAGGTACATACTTGTTGCCGTCGACTACTTCACTAAATGGGTAGAGGCGGAGGCTGTAAAGGGAATCAAGACGAAGGATGTAATTTCATTCATTTGGAAAAATGTCATCACTCGGTTCGGGGTTCCCATGTCTATGGTTTTTGATAATGGTCCCCAATTTGAGACGTCTGTTCTCAAAAGCTGGTTGGGTGACCAAGGAATTGCACACTACTTTGCATCTGTCGGCCGTCCACAAGCAAACGGCCAGGTAGAAGCCTTTAATAAAATCATCTCAGACGGTCTCAAGAAAAAGATTGAACGAGCAGGCGGCCTATGGGCGGATGAATTACCACATGTTCTCTGGGCCATTAGGACGACTGAAAAAGGGGCGACTGGAGAAACTCCATTCCTCCTAACTTATGGTGCGGAAGCTGTTCTTCCAATAGAACACTACGAGCCGACTCTTCGAGTAATGCTATATGACAAAGAGGCAAACTGGGAAGCCATGCGCCTGGCATTAGACTCACTTCCTGAAAGGAGGGGCAATGCTGTCTTGCGCCATGAAATTTACCGCCTGAGAATGACTAGATCATACAACAAAAAAGTACACAGGCGTCCACTCAAAGTGGGGGACTTTGTACTTAGAAAAATGGAAGCAGTTGGTAGGGCTAATGAGTCTGGAAAACTAACTCCCAACTGGGAAGGACCCTACCGAATCTGTGAAGAGGTCAGGGACGGTACCTACCGTCTAGGAACACCAGACGGACAACCGTTGCCTCGAACTTGGAATGTAGATAATCTTAAGAAATATTTCTTTTGAATGATGTAAATAGTCAAGGGCTACTTAATAAAAAGTTTGCATACTTAATATTCAATTTTGTACTAAGAGGGGCACGCCTACTAACAAACAGTCGGCTACTCTCCATGTTTAATTTTTATTCTTACTTAAGAGGGGCAGGCCGCCTATACATTTACAGTCGGCTACTCTCCATTGAGTATTTTACTATATCTTTAGAGGGGCATGCCGTCTGTACCTTTACAGTCGGCTAGAGGAGTACTGTACCTTTACAGTCGGCTACTCTCCATTGAGTATTTTACTCTATCTTCAGAGGGGCATGCCGCCTGTACCTTTACAGTCGGCTACTCTCCATTGAGTATTTTACTCTATCTTCAGAGGGGCATGCCGCCTGTACCTTTACAGTCGGCTACTCTCCATTGAGTATTTTACTCTATCTTCAGAGGGGCATGCCGCCTGTACCTTTACAGTCGGCTACTCTCCATTGAGTATTTTACTCTATCTTCAGAGGGGCATGCCGCCTGTACCTTTACAGTCGGCTACTCTCCATTGAGTATTTTACTCTATCACCATAGGGGCATGCCGTCTGGACATATAGTCGGCTACTCTCCATAAAAGAGGGCCGACTGGTTCCAAACACACAGCCACCCCCCCCCCTTATACTTAACTAAAAATCATCAGGGCCTGGCCGACCCTGTGCCTAAACAGGCGGCTACCCTCCTTTTACTTAGCACCTACGTTCAGCAAGAACTAACCAAGGCCACAGGCCGAATGATCAGACCAGGCGCCAAGCCAACTGATCAAATCTTCAAAACTATACGACCTGTCCCAACATCATAGCAGGCGTCCGGCGGCATCCCTCCGGATGAAATTCGTCGCAGAGAGCAGCTCCCTTTTGGGTGGAACATTGCTCTATAAACTAATTACACGGCACCTATACGACTGTCCCAAGGGCAACCACGTAGCCGTTTTTGAGACAAGGATAACTCTATCGCTAACCAAACCAGTGGTAGCAGTTGACATCTGAGTCAGATGACCGCCTGTATTACTTGGGATAAATGCAGGGGGTACCTCTTGAGTTAATAGCCAACAAACATTGGCGAATCAAAAGGTTCAGCCGGCCTCCGCCGCCTGTTACCTTTACTACTCAAGCAGGAGTGACGGCGACTGAGTAACTCCAAAGTTAACTCATGGTCACTCTCTCAAACTTAGTATGGAGCCTAAAAGGTGAGTGTCCGCCTAAAACAGGGGCTCTCAACCACTACTCCTGCTAGGTTAACAACCTATGAGTTAAAAGCCAACGAACATTGGCGAATAAAGGGGAACAACCGGTACCAACCGCTTGATACCTCTACTACTCAGTTACTTGGCGACTAGGTAACAATCATGTTTACTTGGTCAAACCACTTTCCTACTTGGTTAATTTTACAAAGGACAGGACCGCCTGCCTAAAGGGGATCCAGTCTTTAAAATGGTTCGAATACCGATTGGATAAATGGCCGACTGATCGTCTAAACTGGAAACAGACAACCAGTCGTCCAGGGGCATAGGCGGCGTGACTAACTATCCGTACCTGTCTGCAACTATCGGCCATGTAAAACAGTCGGTATAGTGTACAATTGGATATCAGAATATTCAACAAATTTGAAGCAAAACAAAAAATTCATTAAAAAGAAGCCGGTCATTAAAGACGGCAAAATATTCAGAGCCCCGGCCCCCTGGCCGGGTAAATACAAACAAACGGCACGCAGGCCGTGGAAAGAAGACATAAAGCTTAAGGGGGCAGATCTTCAATATCAGCAGCTGCCGCCTGGTTAGCACTCTTCTTGCTGACTCGGCTTCAGCTGCATCCTTCTTTGATGCATTACCCCCAAGCGGCACAAGCGCCACTACTGGCTGCTCCTCCTCCAACGCCTCCTCCAACGCCTCTTCCTCAGCAGCCGCCAGGATCTCTTGATTATATCTATCAGAACACTGGCGGTACGTTTTTTCCCATGAGGCAAAGTCGGCATTGGGGAAGAGGCGGCCCAAAGTCATGCGCTGGATTTGAGCAGAGTCTTCCATCATCTCCCCGACCAGCTCTTTCTTTTCTTGCTCGGCCTTTTCCGAGAGCTCCTGAGTAAGACTCTTCTCCTGGGTCACCAGGCGTACCTTTACGCTCGCCAAGGATTTCTCCAAGGTTTCGTATGAGGACATCTTTTGGCGAAGAGGTCTCAGCTCGGCCTTGAGGTTGTTGATGGTCGCCTCCAGCTCGCTATTCCTCTTCTGGGCCGCCTCTAACTGAGCCCGGATAGCGGCGGTAGCCTGCGCCTGATAATAAAGAATATCAATGGTCAGAACTTCATTTTGGCAATTTGAAACATTGCCTTATCACAGTCAGAGGCGGCCATAGCTTTTGCAGCCTTTACCTCTTTGTTCCTCCGGTCAAGCGGCTTGCGAAGGCCGTTCACTCGGAGCAGGGCCTAAGTAAAAAGGGGAACAGCGTCAGTTTCCAAACAAAAAAAAAACAGGCGTCCTGGAAATCAAATACTCAAAAATATGCTAAGTATACCTCAGCAAGGACCCCTGCAATCCCGTCTAGGTCAAGGGTGCCGACACCCCTGACCGCCTCCCTTTCAGCTGGAGGAACGACCTTGATCATAGACTTGGCCACCTCGACCAAGTCAGGCTCCTGAGGGCCGGCTGCATCAACCATAAACAAACGGATTAGACCTAGTAAAGAAGGGAGCAAGTCTAAAATTTACAAGGACAATTTCATACTTCTAGGTGGCCCAGCTGGAGTTTTAGAAGAAGTGGCCGGCTGTTTCTCAGCCGCCGCATGTTTCCTGGCAGAACCGGGAGAGCTCGCAACAGTCGTCCTCCGGGCCTTGGGGTCCGGCTGTTGGGAAGAAGAAGCTCTTGGAGCGCCCGTCTATAAAAGAAGAAAAGAGTCAGTATATGCATTAACACAACTCCAAAAAGAGGGTGAAAGGTTCGAAGCCCACCAAGGGTGCCCCCTTGTTGGGGGAGTCGGTTGAAGACTGTTGCATGATGGAGGCCCGCAACATGGCCGCCGCAGTCTTGGAGGCGGTAATTTTGCTCATGGCGTCCGCTGCAAAAACAAATAGCAAAGTTAATAAAAGTCATAACAAGAAATGAATGGAACAACAGAGTATTCGACAGGCCGGCTACCTCTTAAGCACCGACTGCTGAGGCCACAGGCGGCCAAAAAGTACTCGTCGTAGAGCCATTTGAAGCTCGGGACGCAGTGCAGGGGTACTTGCTCTCGTACCCCTGAAGTAGAGTTCACCTTCGACTCTACTTTGAAGAGTCCTTTATCTAGGATCTCTTTCTTAGCCTTGGGGGGAACAGGCGGCATGCTGCGGCCGCCTGCAAGAAGGGGTGGATTCCTGTTCCACCTGTTGAAGCGCTTGTTCAGCTCTGTGTCTGAACTCTCAATGATGAGGAAGGTGCTCCGCCAGTCCTTCCATTTGTTTGCTTTACCTCTTGTCTTGAGGTAGCCCCTGTGGCTCGTCAATTGATACCAGCCGGTACCGCTTGCCTTAGGGGTCCGGCTGAGGTAGTTCATGTGGGCGAAAGCCTCGAAGATCGGCTCCACCCCGTGCAGTTCGCACCCGGCCACATAGCCGAGTACGTTGACCCAGGAGTTTGGGGCTAACTGCCATAACCCCAACTCATACCCATCCAAGATCCGCTGAACAGCCGGATGTAGTGGGAAGCGCAGCCCAGCCTTGATGGCCGCCATCATAACTGGTACCAGCCGGCCAGACGACTGTGTCTTCTGGATCCGGCACGAACACTAAAAAGTCGGGGCCATTGTGTGGTTTGCGATAAAGCTCTCCACTTTCTCTTGCATGGCCGTGATCCGGCCCGAGGTACCGTGCAGTAGTAGGGGGTATTTTGCTCTCGGTGAGAGGCGGATGGCTCCGCCCAATCGTCCCCCTTCTCAACTGCGTGAGAAAGCCTCGCCTCTTGTAGGCGACTGTTTTTTCTCTTCTGTGTCCAGGGAAGCATGGCCAGAAGAGCTAGACTCGGAATCGTCCTCTGACGAGTCCGAAGAGGACGACTCTTCCCCTCTCCCGGAGGGGCCCGCCTCCTCTCCTTTAAAAGGAGCAGGAGAGAATGAAGAATTGTCAACTGTAAAATGGGAAGGGGTCACTTTGACTCCTCCCTCAGAACTGCCGGTTTCAAGCCGCTTTGTTTCACTTCCACATCTGGCGCCTGGTCAGATGTTTCACTAATCGGCACCCTGTGGGAGGAGTCGTCTGAGTTTGAGATCCTGGCAGTCTTTTTTGTTTTGGCCATCATGCTCTGCATAGACACAGATACAGTCGGACTTTGTATAAAGGGCAAAGATGGGTCCAGAAAAGGGCAGGCGACACTCCTAGTCCTAGATTCAGCCGTCCCCGGTGACCGGCTGATCACTAACCTAGGTCGTGTCGTGTGCTTCCGTGGTGCCATTTAAAAAATGAATAAAGTAAAGAGAAAATTAAGAGTAAGAGAACCGACGGTTACCTGAACGAGTGACGATTGATGAAGTTCTGAAAATCCTTTGCAGTCGGCTTGTCAGAGCAGGCGGTAGGCAGAAAGGTCCAAAATGTCAGAGCAAGTTCAGGGGTCCGAATGTTCTCTCACAAGTTTTCAAGTGTGAAAATGACCGAAGTCAACACTCCTTTATATAGGCGAAGTGAGAAGGCGAAGGGTCACTTCCAGAATTCAAAATTTTGGCGGGAGAATCTCTCGGCCTCTCGCCGAGTGACACCTGTAGCAGGTCGTCGCCTGTTACAGGGCGATACCTGTCACAGGTAACACGTGACCAGTCACGTGCCACCTGTGAGGGGCAAATGATTAGGGGATTTTTCCCACCAATCACCATCTGACAAGTGGACCAATCAGGTTCCGCCATGTGTCCGTCACATGGGCCAATAGGAGCCTGCCACGTGTCAAGCAATGATCCGTCCACCATGGACCAATTACGACACGACACGTGTCCTTCCCATGACACCTGGGATAACCGGTCACCTAGGCCCAACTTCCGAGGGAAGCCCAATCAGCCCAAGGTTAACCTAAACCTAGACTGACACGTTTCCCGAGGTTATAAATACCTCCCTTAATCCTCATTAAGGGAGATAACACGCTAAAAAGCAGATTACACACATTAAACACTCTCACCTAGAGAGACCCAATCACTTTAATTTCCGCATTAATTACTCCTTAATCAAGTACTAAATTGACCGTCGGAGGCGGATCTCCAATCATCCGGAGCATCCGTTTGTTTTGCAGGTACAGGCGTCCGGTTCCAGTCTCGAATTGTAAATCCCCGCAGGACATCAAAAAACCCCGAAACACCGGTTGTTCCCCTTTATTCGCCAATGTTTGTTGGCTTTTAACTCATAGGTTGTTAACCTAGCAGGAGTAGTGGTTGAGAGCCCCTGTTTGCTAAAAACAGGCGGACGACTCATACCTTTTAGGCTCCATACTAAGTTTGAGAGAGTGACTATGAGTTAACTTTGGTGTTACTCAGTCGCCGTCATTCCTGCTTGAGTAGTAAAGGTACCAGGCGGCGGAGGCCGGCTGAACTTTTGATTCGCCAATGTTTGTTGGCTATTAACTCAAGAGGTACCCCTGCATTTATCCCTAGTAACAGGCGGTCATCTGACTCAGATGTCAACTGCTACCACTGGTTTGGTTAGCGATAGAGTTATCCTTGTCTCAAAAACGGCTACGTGGTTGCCCTTGGGGACAGTCGTATAGGTGCCGTGTAATTAGTTTATAGAGCAATGTTCCACCCAAAAGGGAGCTGCTCTCTGCGACGAATTTCATCCGGAGGGATGCCGCCGGACGCCTGATATGATGTTGGGACAGGTCGTATTAGTTTTGAAGATTGGATCAGTTGGCTTGGCGCCTAGTCTGATCATTCGGCCTGTGGCCTTGGTTAGTTCTTGGTGAACGTAGGTGCTAAGTAAAAGGAGGGTAGCCGCCTGTTTAGGCACAGGGTCGGCCAGGCCTGATCATTTTTAGTTAAGTATAAGGGGGTGGCTGTGTGTTTGGAACCAGTCGGCCCTCTTCTATGGAGAGTAGCCGACTATATGTCCAGACGGCGTGCCCCTATGGTGATAGAGTAAAATATTCAATGGAGAGTAGCCGACTGTAAAGGTACAGGCGGCATGCCCCTCTGAAGATAGAGTAAAATACTCAATGGAGAGTAGCCGACTGTAAAGGTACAGGCGGCATGCCCCTCTGAAGATAGAGTAAAATACTCAATGGAGAGTAGCCGACTGTAAAGGTACAACCGGCATGCCCCTCTGAAGATAGAGTAAAATACTCAATGGAGAGTAGCCGACTGTAAAGGTACAGGTGGCATGCCCCTCTGAAGATAGAGTAAAATATTCAATGGAGAGTAGCCAACTGTAAAGGTACAGCTAGGGCTGGCAAAAGCTGACCCGACCCGACAACCCGACCCGAACCCAACCCGAATTAAATGGGTTTTGAGAGAAATTTTCAACCCGTTTATGTAATTGGGTCAACCCGAACCCGACCTGAAGTTAAACAGGTCGGGTTCGGGTTGGAAATCCCAACCTGAAACCAACCCGCCTAAACCCATTTAATTAATTGGTCAGTTTCAGGTCGGGTCAACCCGAACCCAACCCGCCTAAACCTGTTTCCTACCCTATTTTTACATCCTAATTTTTAAATATGGGCCAAGCCCAAACTATCTAATGAAACAAAATGAAAAACCCTAAAAAAATTTCTTACCTCACGCCGTTTTCACTCCTCTTTCATTATCATTCACTCTTTACTCATTCTCTTTCTCTCTCCTCTCTCTTGTTTTCAATTCTTTTCCATTGAAACTGTTGATTGAAGCTCATTAAATCTTTATCTAAACATTATCAAGGTAATTTACCTGTTAATTTCATTCTCTTCACTTAATTTTATTGTGTTTTTTATACGTTTTTTCTCTTCTTCAATTTCTTTAATTTACATGTTATTATGCGTTTTGTTTCTTCAATTTCTTCAATTTACTTATTTTAATCCTGATTGAAGTTTGTTTGTTTATGAGTTTATTTTATGCTATTTTTTCATCACTTTGATTATACGATTTTAATTGATTTTTTATCATCTATTTATGCGATTTAATTTGATTTTTTCATGAGTTTATGAGAATATTTCAGCTTGTTTATGAGTTGATTTTTTCATCATGAGTTGCAAACTTGGTATGCATGAATGTTGTTGGCTAATTTTTGCATTTTTTGTGATTTCTATTTGCGTTTGGCTTAATTATTTATTTAATTATTCTTAATCAACAGATAGGTAGATAGCTGATACCCCTATTTCTCTGAACCCATGAACTTGCGAATCCGAATTAGATGATGAAGATACCAAACTATGGAGAATGCAGCAGCACTTGTTTTGCTTTTATTTCTTAATTATTTATTTGATAATACCCAGCCAATTAATCATATTTAATTTTATTGTTTTATGATTGTATAAACTATACAACAACACTTATTTTTATTTTGAAATGTCGATGGAATTATGTTTGCTTTGAATTTGTATTTTATGTTAGTTGAATGATACAGTTATTTAAAAAATATACAGGGTAAACACAAGGTTATTTAAATAAAAAATAATTAATTAATTAATTAATTATTAAAAAAAAAAAACAGGTTTAGACGGGTCGGGTTCAAGTCAACCTGTTTTAAAACCAGGTCGGGTTCAGGTTGACTTTTTTGACCTGTTTAAGTAAACAAGTCGGTTCGGGTTGGGGGGTCCTGACCTGTTTATCTAAACAGGTCGACCTGAACCCAACCCAACCCGACCTGTTTGCCAGCCCTAGGTACAGCCGGCATGCCCCTCTGAAGATAGAGTAAAATACTCAATGGAGAGTAGCCGACTGTAAATGTATAGGCGGCCTGCCCCTCTTAAGTAAGAATAAAAATTAAACATGGAGAGTAGCCGACTGTTTGTCAGCAGGCATGCCCCTCTTAGTACAAAATTGAATATTAAGTATGCAAACTTTTATTAAGTAGCCCTTGACTATTTACATCATTCAAAAGAAAATATTTCTTAAGATTATCTAATTCCAAGTTCGAGGCAACGGTGTCCGTCTGGTGTTCCAGACGGTAGGTACCGTCCCTGACCTCTTCACAGATTCGGTAGGGTCCTTCCCAGTTGGGAGTTAGTTTGCCAGACTCATTAGCCCTACCAACTGCTTCCATTTTTCTAAGTACAAAGTCCCCCACTTTGAGTGGACGCCTGTGTACTTTTTTGTTGTATGATCTAGTCATTCTCGGCGGTAAATTTCATGGCGCAAGACAGCATTGCCCCTCCTTTCAGGAAGTGAGTCTAATGCCAGGCGCATGGCTTCCCAGTTTGCCTCTTCGTCATATAGCATTACTCGAAGAGTCGGCTCGTAGTGTTCTATTGGAAGAACAGCTTCCGCACCATAAGTTAGGAGGAATGGAGTTTCTCCAGTCGCCCCTTTTTCAGTCGTCCTAATGGCCTAGAGAACATGTGGTAATTCATCCGCCCATAGGCCGCCTGCTCGTTCAATCTTTTTCTTGAGACCGTATGAGATGATTTTATTAAAGGCTTCTACCTGGCCGTTTGCTTGTGGACGGCCGACAGATGCAAAGTAGTGTGCAATTCCTTGGTCACCCAACCAGCTTTTGAGAACAAACGTCTCAAATTGGGGACCATTATCAAAACCATAGACATGGGAACCCCGAACCGAGTGATGACATTTTTCCAAATGAATGAAATTACATCCTTCGTCTTGATTCCCTTTACAGCCTCCGCCTCTACCCATTTAGTGAAGTAGTCGACGGCAACAAGTATGTACCTCCTTCCGCCTGTAGCAGGCGTATATGGACCCAGAATATCCATGCCCCACTTAGCAAACGGTAGTGGGCTATGAATGGTAGTGAGGTCAGTAGCCGGACGGTGAATTAGTTTGCCAAACCTTTGGCACTTGTCACATTTTTTCACCATCACCATCGCATCTGCTTCTAAAGTAGGCCAAAAGTAGCCCTGCCGCCTTGCCCGTTGAGCAAGCGTCCTACCGCCTATATGGGAAGCACAGTAACCAGAGTGAAGATCGTCCAGTATCTCTCGCCCCTTTTCTAGAGTAACACACTTTAAGAAGGGTTGAAGGTACCCCCTTTTGTGAAGTTCTCCCTTTATTATTTCAAAACTGGTTGCTCGTTTTTTCAGTGCTGCCTCCTGTTGATGATCATCCGGCAGGGTACCATTTGCCAGATATGCCCTGATTGGATCCATCCAGGTTGAGCTTCTGTCTAAGATTCCAATAGGTTCTTCCTCAATGCTTCTCCTCTCCATTACTTCCCAAAAAACAGTTCGAGGAGTATCACAGGAGGCGGATGATGCTAATTTTGAAAGTGCATCCGCCTGGTTGTTTTCTGATCTCGGCACTTGGGTCAGATGGAAATCCTCAAGGGAGCCGACTGCTTGTCGGACCGCCTGTAAATACTTGATCATGGCCGGATGGGTTGCTTCGTATTCCCCATTGTACTGACTCACTATCAATTGTGAATCGGAACAGGCGTCTATTTTTCTTGCTCCTGCCGCCTTGCACATGCGGATTCCGGCTAGTAAAGCTTCATATTCTGCCTCATTGTTTGAGGCCTGAAAACTGAAGCGTAAAGCATACTCGTACCTGTCGCCCTTTGGCGACTGACATATGACGCCTGCTCCACAACCATTTGAAGTAGAGCTTTCCGTCCACATATACCTTCCAGACTTGGTCTGTAACTTGAGAGTCAGGAGGACGAGTCATCTCAACAATAAAGTCAGCAAAGGCTTGCCCCTTCACTGCTTTTCTAGGCTCGAAAGTAACTTCGAGGCTCTGTATTTCTATGGCCCATTTGATCATTCGGCCTGACGACTCCATGATGGTCAGTGGCCGCTTGATAGGTTGGTCTGTATACACGACGACTGCATGTGCCAAAAAGTAGGGCTTCAATTTTTTAACAGCCATGAAGAGTGCAAGACCAAATTTCTCCACTAAGGGATACCTCAACTCGACATTTTTCAGTACATGACTGACAAAGTAGACCGGGAGCTGACAGCCGTCTCTTTCAGCAAAGAGAACAGCGCTTAACGCATGATCAGAGACGGCCAGGTACATGTAGAGTACTTCTTCGGGCAAAGGGCTGACCAGCCTCGGCAAGGAATGCAAGTGAACTTTCAATTTTTGGAAGGCCGCCTCAGCATCCGGCCCCCATTCAAACCTTGCCTTTTTCTTAATTGCCTGGAAAAAGTATAGGCATTTGTCGCCTGATCGGCTTAAAAATCTTCCCAAGGCCGCCAGACAACCTGTTAACTTCTGAACCTCTCGGATGGTACGAGGCGACTGCATGTCAATGACCGCCTGCACCTTCTCAGGGTTCGCCTCTATTCCTCTCTGATTGATAAGGAATCCGAGAAATTTCCCAGAATAAACTCCAAAGACACATTTCTTGGGATTGAGCATGACATGGTGCCGCCTGAGTGTGGCGAAAGTTTCTCGGAGGTCCGACAGATGATCTTTCTGAAGTTTAGACTTGACAATCATATCATCAATATATGCCTCGACATTTCTCCCAATTTGATCAAAGAACACAGTGTTTATCATTCGCTGGAAAGTGGCCGGGGCATTCTTAAGACCAAACGGCATGACCGTGTAACAGTATAAACCCCTGATCAGTGACGAAGGCCGTCTTCTCCTGATCTTTCTTCCATAAAGGAATTTGATGGAAACCAGAGTAGGCGTCCATAAAGCTCATCAAAGCATGGCCGGCTGTTGAGTCGACTAGGTTATCAATTTTAGGCAGAGGGTAACTGTCTTTGGGGCACGCCTTGTTTAAGTCTGTGTAGTCTACACACATTCGCCAGGTGCCATTCGGCTTTTTAACAAGCACCACATTTGCAACCCAGTCTAGGAAGTAACATTGCGAATGAACCCTTCATCAAGTAATTTTTTAACTTCGGCGGCTGCCGCCTGACTTCTTTCTTCGCCATGGTTCCGCTTCTTCTGCCGTACCGGCTTCTTTTTCGGATCCACGACCAGTTTATGTACCGCCAGATCAGGACTAATGCCTGGCATTTCATGGACTTCGAATGCAAAGATGTCCTTGTATTCTTTCAATAGTTTGTGAAAGTCGTCACCCAGGACTCTCAGAGCAGTCGTCCCAACTTTGACAGTTCGCTCAGGACGTGAATCGTCTAAGATCAAGTCCGTATGCTCACCAGCCGGCTGAGGGCGGAATTCATCTGACCGCTCCTCTGCCAATGATTGCTATTTTCTGTCTTTTCTTGCGGCCCCTGTCTGGGATGCCTTTCTCTTCTTGCCACCTGCTTCTTGAACAGGCGCACTCTCCTTGACATTGTCAAGGTCTATTTTTCCACCACTC